>NW_007731134.1:151882-257999 GCF_000696425.1 Galeopterus variegatus | reverse complement strand
ACTCTTGTCCTCGGCCCGCTGCCCACCCCACTTCTCTTACCACCTAAAACTGTTCCCACACTAGGAAGGGCCTCGTGAGTACCCCTGGGGACATCCCAGCCAGATTGCTCAAGCTCCCTTCATATCCTCTGCAATCAGCTGCCCCTTGGATAGCCTACAGATCTGAAGAGGTACCCAGAGGCAAGGCAACCTACTCTGGAGGTGCTTGCAGGAAACGGAAAGGACATTCTTGGGGGGGAGGGGAGAGAGGGAGGAGGGAGGGAGGTGTCGGTGATGGGCCATAATAATCATATACAGTGTATATTGACAAAATAAAAAAATAAAAAATAAAAAAATAAAAATAAATAAAAATAAATAAAAAAAATAAATAAAATAAAAAAATAAAAAAAATAAAAAAGAAGTGAATTTTAGGCTCTAGGTCCTCAAAGCATGTTTTACAAGTTGGCTGAGGGCACTTCCCCTCGGCTGTGTGAACTCCATATATTTGTCCAGTGCTCTTTGAGTTTTTATCATTAACATTTTTTAATTTTTATCATAAAAAGCTTTTTTTTAAAAGGGGGCTTTGAATGAATCAATGCTTTTTTGTTCAAGACTATCTTATTTTTTCTATGGGTTTAAAAGCTAAGTGGAAAGTAGGGTTTATGATCACTTTAATCTTCTTCTTTGTCCTTTCTTATAAGCTATGTATTCTACTCTAAATGCAGTGGGATAGCTGGGTCGTATGGTAGATCTATCTTCAGCTGTTTGAGGAACCTCCAAACCATTTTCCATAGGGGTTGCACCATTTTGCATTCCCACCAACAATGTATGAGAGTTCCTTTTTCTCCGCAACCACGCCAGCATTTATCTTTCAGCAAAGGGGGCTTTGAATGAATCAATGCTTTTTTGTTCAAGACTATCTTATTTTTTCTATGGGTTTAAAAGCTAAGTGGAAAGTAGGGTTTATGATCATTTTAATCTTCTTCTTTGTCCTTTCTTATAAGCTATGTATTCTACTCTAAACGTGTACTATTTTTAAAATGAGAAAAGAAATATATTTAAAATGTAAAAAAGAAGCTTTTGAAAATAGTGAATCCCCAAAAGGGAATCTACTACTAATATTTACAGGCAAAAAATAAAAAAGGTTTTTCATCTTTCTCTAATGAGCCCAGGGCATATTTACCAAATGCTTATCTCTTTTCCCCTAACACACACACACACACACGTTTCCAAATTTTAAGAAATGAGTGTCAGTCAAAAGTTTCCCTTATCAAGACAGCTGACTTGGCTTTGGATCTTTGGACACAGCTATAAAATACAAGCTACGTAAATACATGCCTGGACAACCTCTGTAGCTATCTATGGCCCTTACGCATTGTCTTCTGCGAAGTTCAGGTCCATGGTCAGCATACAGAACCTCCACTGCTCCCCTCGAGCCTCTTTTCACCTGCTAGGCTGCATGTGTGTCCATCACTGTTCCAGAGGGTAAAATAACTTGCTGTAGTACCTTTCAGACAGGAAACAGAATGAGTATGGAGCTGCCAGTGTCAAAGGAGCATTAGGTGTAGAATTTCTCAGAATGAGTTTCAAAGTGGGAGGGGGAGAGGCTTCCAGTATTTGATTTATGGTCCTTGCTCGCCAGAGTCCTCCTTTGGAAAGATTTTATAACTTTTCCACAAAACATTCCCCCTCTCCACCCTAAGAACCCTAATTAAACAAAATTGTGGAGATTATTAAAACTTTATTTTGTTACTTTCCAATACTTATACAACATACAGCAAGACTTCATGTCTTCTGACTGTAATATTAAATCTGCGATTAGAATAGTATTTCAAAAAACATTTTTTTCTTTTTTGGCTTGGAACTAGCAGCAGGATACCAAATTAATTCAAATTCACTATTGCTCAATTTTCCTAAATGACCATTTGTTCTTCATCTACAGAATTCCTTTTAAGTCAGGCTTTTGGGGGATTCACATAGAAAAAGACCTGGATGAGAATCTTCGTGGTTTTCCATAATTCTTACAGGCCCTGAGTAAATGAAGTTTGATAAAGAAGTCACTTCTCCTTTCTGAGACATGCAACTTTATTTTTAAAACTAAAAGCTTTAAATAAAACTAAACTTCATTTTAAAACTAAAAATGAAGTTTAGTCCTTGTGATCTGTAGCTTTATTTCACCAATAATAAGATAACATAATCACCCTCACTACCAGATAGTTTCGATTTATCCCACAGGTGTGTCTTCTGTGCTAAGTGCTCTGCAAAGCATTTTGAAAGTTTGTTTTGCATGCTGGTATTTTTTCTGTGCATTTTCTTGATTTTCTTTTCTTTTCCTAAGAATAGTTCTTTCAGAAAATCCATCTCCAACTTTCACATTTTATTGTTTTTCAACTTTTTATTTGACGCAGTTTTAAAATGTACATTATATAAAAATCAAAAAGATTCATTAATAAAATAAATAAATAAATAAACATAATGAAAGAAGAAGAAAAGAAAAAAAATCATTCATATATCCACTAAGATAATCACTGTTACTATCCTCATTTTAGTGCACAACAAAAAATGGAAGGTTTTTTCTTTTTCCTTTCCAAATACACTGCTACACATAATGGAAGCCCCTCCAAAGATAACCCTATTTGTGAGCAATTATTCTAAAGTGTTTCATTTCTAAATATAGAATCTAGAATCTGAAAATTTACTGAATGCAAGGATGACATCATATAAACAGATATCCAAACCTCTTATGCCATATTCATGAAAGTGCTCATTTCTGTGTTTGAAGATGTGTGGGTCTTATCTTTTTATTCCATGTTTTGCCTGCATTTTATTTCTCCTTTCTACACGATCCAGCCAGCCATCCCGCCTGTGTAAATACAACTCAGGCTTTTTTCCTTTTGATACTCAGAAATCCATCTTCAACATTTTTGATCAGTGTGCAGTGCATTAAATACTACAGCAGATGGTGCTTTTTGATGATGTGTTTCTACATGAAGCAACATTTTGTCTTGTATGCTGCATTATCAAAAAATCAAACATGTAATTATGCAAATATGTATGCCTTTATAATAATCAAGTTTTATTGTAAATGGTTGATGCACATCAATTTGATCCTGTAGTGCTGTTTTAAGTGCGGTTTAAGTGGCTTTTCAGTGTACCCAGAGGCAACACAAATGCATCTCTGGAATATTAATAAAATCCTGAATCTTTGAGACCCCAACTGGAATCTCATCGCTTGTACTGATTGAAACGAAATGCTAATCCTTTCCTTTAAAAAAATTCCCTTTGTTATTTAAAACACTGATATTAGTATGATATGAAGGGCCATTTTATTTTAAATTGTATTTTAATGTAGTTGTTAAAATAATGCCTAATCATACTATATTCAGTCTTCACAATGTAAATTTGATGAGACATGAATCCAATCATTTCGCAACAATGAATGCAGTCATGTATTTTAACCAGTCCGGTTTTTCTAATTCCATAAATTCTACTGCCAGTGGCTGTTTACCGGTTTCATTTTTGGATGCATTAGCTGTCCTTTGTGGGAACATATATTGTGAACATTCATTCCAGAAACAATCGACTTCTTAAAAAAAAAAAAAAAGGAGGAGGAGGAGGATTCTTTAAGTTGAATTTCTATGAGCATTTTTAAGCAGGATTATAACACGGACAGTAGAATTTTTTACTGAACAGAATCTGGGTTTTATACATTGGATTGTTTCATTGGTACATAATAGTGCCTGCTCATCTCTTCCCAAATACAAGCACTCATACATTCTGTTGTGGTTAAACTCAGCAGATGGACTGTGGATACTGATAATCTACAATTGTAAATTATTTTTGCTTGTTTGTTCTTCTTGAAGAGAAATAAAAGGATTAAAAAAAAGCAGAACACAAAAGGAAGCACAATGTAGCTTTAAAGGGAAGAAAATAACCACGTAATTTCCTTTTTCTATTTCCAGTTCTCCTTTTCTTTATATTCACTTTGTTTATTGGGTTTACTATAATTATGGGCTGTGTTTTCAGTGGCCGCCACTCCCTTGCAAGATGAAATATGCATTTTTTTCCCTTTGGTCTCATGCCTGGTTCCCCCTGCACTATCCTTCATCTTACCAGAGAGCATTTCTTTCTTCCAAATACGTGAATTCATTTGATGTTTTCTTTCTTTTGTTACCTATTGTTCATATGCTGCCATTAAATCTCTCGCTCTTTCTGTTTGTGCACAACTCTCTGATTCACAGTTTGTAAAGCACCACTGTCCATGTTTAGTGTGTCCTACTTATTATGGGCACTTTGAAGGGTCACTTGTTTGCTGTCCTATCTGCAGTGTGCATTTCTCTGTAGGAAGTGACATTGTTACATTTCTTTCACATTTTTGTATCTCCATTTACCCATTTCTCTGAACTCATCAAGTTCAAAATGGATAGATAGATAGACAGACAGACAGATAGATAGATAGAAGATATATAGGTGATAGGTAGCTTTTTTTGGCAGGGGTGGAAGGCGTGATGGACTAGAGAAACTTTTATTGCTTAGATATCTATCTATAACTACATGTTGAAATAAAACCTCAAGGATTCCCTTGAATATTTAAAAATAATTTTAATGCACTATCACTTTCTGAGAATCTTTAGTAGCCTAAAACTTCCCTATAATTACTCTCATGGATATCAATTATCCATGTCTCTTTTGCTTCCTCCAGGCAACATTAGTGCTATTCTTGATTATTGAAACTTGGCTGTTTAGTTAAGTCATTAAAAATGCTGAGTTTTGTTACTCGTTACTGTAGTGGGATTTTCAAAATAAAAATGGCACAACAATCCCAGGGCTATTAAATTGCATGTGCACACAGACATCTACATTAACGTAGCTGTTAAATAATGTTAGTGGTCATTTGTAAAGGTCAAGGCAAGCTCTGGACATTTTTCAGATTCCAGTCTCTGTGGTTTTCTTCTCTGGCCATAATCAGAGCCCCAGGGATGGCTCCCAGAATCAAAAGGAACTGAGCCTGAATTTATGTTTGAGTGCCCATTCCATCCTGGGTTTTACTAATTACCATGTTGTGAGTGGGCTAGGGCTAACCTAAAGATTACTACAAAAACTCATATTCTCAAATTATGTTTGAATAAAAGAGTTATTTAATTTTGACTTTATAACCTTATAGGTAAGTTTTATATAAATCTAAGAACAAGGACTAATTCCTTTATTTTTTCTCAATAGCTGCCTTTGTTTTTGCAAAATGGGATTGATGTATGATTTGAAGCATATGTTGATGCTTCCTCTTAATCTCTATCAGGAAAATCAATAATATCCCTGGCCTTTTGATTGCTTTTATAATATGCAAATATAATGCAATATTATTTTTTCAGCTTTTGAATTTAACTTTCAATGGCATGACATTTCAAGCTCAGTTTAGAGATAAAAACATGACAGTAACATACACAACTGTAGCATTGATTTTAATAAAGTAACAAGAAATTGTAGTCAGATATTGTGCTTAAATTTCCCCAGCAGAAATTGCTTCTGCATCAGAGCCTATTACAAATGCAATTCACTAAGGTCTTATGGGTGACAAAGCTTTAATTAGCATCACATTGTTTTCTAATGTGATTTTGCACTTGTAAAAACAGGATTAGGAATCAAAATATACTTTTATAAATGCCAGTTTTAATTGTGCTGGTCTTTAAGCACCCCATACAGCTTCTCACATAATACCTCTCTATTTGAAGGATTAAGTGTGAAACATAAAGAAGATGGCACATATTGTCTAATAAAACACCTTTAAATCAGAAGAAAAAATACAGTCACTTATGGTATAAAGTACTTCATCCGACATCAGCACCTTCTGAAGCCCACACCCCACAGCAGTCAGTGCCCATAAAATAGGTAATGCTTGCTAATTGTCTGCTGTTTTGTTCTATAGCAGGGTGATTAGAGCACAAGGGTACAAGGCATGTGCCGCTTAAGAAAAAGTCTCAGGACCTGCTAACTTCTTTCTACCCTATGTTCTCCTTTAGAGTATAACTACAATTTTTTAAATTTGATTTTCCTGCATTTGTTTTACTTTTGCATTTGTTATTGTTATCTGTAGTCCTTAATCTTCCTACTGCAGAGGGAGCCATTTAAGAAAGGGGACATATTCTTTTCCTCAAGGTATTTTTTCTAGGAGATCATGATTAGAAGGTTTGATCCTTGAATTAAAGATTTTCTGTAAAAATCAAACTATTTCATCCTTACCTCATATTTCTATTCAAAACACTTGATAGATTTGTGCTCACTCACCCGCACCAGACAGTTTCCATAGGTAAGCAACAATTTTTCTTCACCTTTTAAACAGAGGTAGATCTAATGATATGGTGGGGTTGAGCAATTTATCAAAGATTAGCTAGCTAATATTTCAACTGGAAAATAAGACCAAAATGTGTATTTCTATTTCTCAGCTTGGAGCTATAATTACTAGACCTGAGAAAGACAAAAACTGTATACCATATAAAGTGTCCTTGTTTAAAAAAAAAAAAAAATCCTGTTTCTGTTATTTGCTTTTTTGTTTTTTTGTTGTTGTTGTTGTTGTTTCTTGTGGATGAAGTAAATAGAGCATCTAAACTTTAGTTATTTGGAGAGGAATTGGAACTGAAAAAAATCTTAGTCACAGTGAACTTTAATTTTGAAATGTTGCCTCAGTGCTGCAAATGAAATGATTATTTGGAAAACTGATTCTTATTCTATAGCAGCTTTACATAGTCACAGCTATTTCCATAAACTTAGCTATTTGCTTAAATCGGTGGAAAGAGAAGACATTTTATACTGAAGTGCAAATGTAATTATGTTATTTCTGGTTTGAGTTTTAATTCTTAAAGGTCTTTATATTTTTACTGTTTTTTTAACCTCTTTTTATTTTGAAAATTCTCAAACCAACAGGAAGAATATAAGTATAGTATGATGAGTTTGATCGTTTTTAAATCTTGATTTTGGGGAGAGGAATAAACCTTACTGCTAGGTCAATGTACATTTTTAAGTTTTTTTTCATTTCTTTTTAATTGCTTCTTAATTTCTTATTGATCCACTCACTAACTAGAGGATTATTGTTTGATTCACTGAGTGAGCAGGCAAGATTGTCTGGGTGAAATTAAATCAGTTGACCTAGCCTCCTTTGCTAGAAATTGGGTTGTGCAATTGTAATAGCTCTCTGCACTCAATAAGACAAAGTAAGAAAAGGCAGCACAGCCAGGAGGCTCCATAACATGCCTCTTATTTTAATTCATTGCCACATTTTTGCTGTACCCATTAGGCAGAGGGACTTTGTAGGACAAATGCACGTGTTGGAAAAAATCCAATGAGGTTCAATTACCATGAGATTTTCTTTTATTTTTTTCTTAGATTTATGATATGGAAATAACTTAATAGAAAGGTTTGTCATCAAACTGCTCTATGTTGCTGTCCAACTTTAACTCCTACTTTTCAATATCAGTTTTTTGTTTAGTCTCAGCTCTTTCCTTTCTGCCCCTCTCTTTCCTTTACCCTACCCCTATGCTCATTTTTATATCTGTGCCTTAATTCTTATTGTGTCTCTCATTTGTATTTTATTTAACTAATGCAGTAAACATCTACGTTTTTTCTGCCCGTCTAAAGACCTTGAGCACTTTCAAATACCAGCTCAAGTCCTGTGGCCTCCATGGCTGTGACTCCCTCTGTAACTCTGCTCTTGCTCATATCATCTTATACAACTGAATGCGTTATGAAGCCTACCTAATTATCTAGTTGTTTCATATATGTCTGTCTTATATATGCTCCGTGTCAGTAGGTCTTGATTTTGTATATCTCTTTTGTGCCATTTCCTCTTACTTTGCGTAGGAATAGATACTATCACACAGGTGCACGGAGAGGCAGGGAGTGAGGGAGTGGCAGAAGGCAGTGATCTAAGTTACAGAGTCTAGGTCGTGAAAACGAAGGAATTCCAGGAGGATAAGGAGCAGGGGTCAAGGACCCAACCTCAAAATACAGCACGAAGAAAGTCAGGATCCAGACACAGTCACGTGCGTGACGCTCCAGCAGCAAAAAATGGGTCAAAGTAATAATATATGTCTGGACCTCCATGATTAAAAGTATGTAAGTACCAGTCTCCAAGCTGATCTCCTGACAGATACATAAATAGTGCTTAGTAAGTGTTGGCTCATTAAATTAAGTCCCTTCAGAAGAGCACTAATGAAACGCCTCTACCTATGGCTGTTAGCTCAAGCTATGCCAAGTGGATAATATCCAAGTTAAAGTCTACTGGGATGTATTTCCCAGAAGTCTATCTAAAGTTTCCTCCTACCTGCTCAGAGTTCAGACATTGTATACCACCTACCTCAGGGGACAGGAATAAAAATTTTATATGCATCTTCTTTCAATAGGTTATCCCATATCTCTTTTAATTGCCAAGTTTCTCTTCAATAAACAACTCCCAGCTATCTTCTGTTGAGGACTGTGAATATGTTCTGGTCGCCACAACCAACTTATCATCATGAAAGAGAAGTGCCATTTTATTACTTTTATGAGCTATGGTCCCATCAGTATGTATTTGGCCCCTATACGCTTGTCTTTCAAGTATTCTTAAGTGGTCTTCCTGATACTTCCGTGGCAATACTTCAAACATCTCACTCATGTGGCCCACTCTGGAGAATGTTCAGTTGATGTTGGACTTTAAGACCTCTGACCGTGACATAAGGACAAGTTCTGAAGCTCACATTTACCTCTATTTCTTACCTGTGAGAATAATGGTAGATCTGAATAATAGAAAGATGAGCTTGGTTGCTAAGAGACCCCAGTTCTAACTCTGCCTCTGTCACCAGCACTCCATTTGGTCTTCAACATGCTCTTTCTTCTGTAACCTCTCTGGGCTTCAGTTTTCTCATCTGTAACAGAAGGGAATCAAATCTTTATTGACTAAGATTCCATGTATTAGATTCTATGTTTTTCCTTCCGGAGGAAATCCAAAATTTTAGGTGTTGTAAATTTTATGTAAATATGTTGATATGTAGGGACAAATTAAAGTGCAGATGGAATGCATCCAAAGCAAACCAATAAGCTACTTAATACGTCTTCATGATTTTCTGGCAGTTTTGATACTGAGTAGGGAATTTTTCTCGTGTGGTTTATTGATCTCTTGATGGCTAGATCACTCCCTGTTATGGGGCATTTATTTTTGCCTATTTTATCTTAACTGTTTGAGATTATGCTTAATAGGTCTTAATTTTTATTCTCATAACTTAGTGATAATAATACTGATCACAGTTCACATTTTGAGCACTTTTTAATGTTTCAAGCAGCATTCTAAATGCTTTAAATCTGTTCATTCATATAGTCCTGAAAACAACCCCATTATACAAGTTCTATTATTATCTCCATCTCCAGACCAGGTTATTGAGGCACATAGAGCTTAATAACCTTGCCTGAGATCACCTAGGTAGAAGTTAGGGATCTTCAACAGGAAACAAGACAACATAGGTCCAGCATCCCTTTTCATTAATGGTTTTTTGATTGCATCTAATTGTTCAAAGTGCCCAAAGAGAAAGCACAACTTCGGCTCATGTTCTCAGAGTAGGTGAAACTTTTCACATATGCTGTATAATCACAATTTAGTAGTAGGGTAGCTGTTAACACTACTAAACAGCTTATTAAACTGTTATACTTTGCAAAGTGTACTAGCTGGCAGTGATTCTGAATGTAGATGCTGATGCTCTGAGAAGGCCACCCCATTTGGAATTCAAGGGAATGAACCATAACAATCAACAGGGACACAAAACATCCCCACATCAAAGGGGAGAAGTTAGTCACAAGTGACAAATCAGGGTTAAATAATTAAATTGTTTTAGCTGTTACACGTAAGTGAATGTTGTTTTAGTTGCACTTTAATAATGCCATGCCCTTTATAACCAAAATTAATGTTTTCTATTGCTGTGTTTTTGAAGTATGTGTCAGTTTAATTAAACTATTAATGGTAGACAGATTTTAAGTACGTTATATTCTTCATTAAATTGTATCTGTTCGACAAGCATAAACAGGAAAATCGAGTCAGTGACCAGCAGATTCACATTCTGCCTGATAAATCACTCATCATCAGATAAGATGATGCCTGGTGCTTGTTTAGGTGCTTGCCCCCCGTGATAAACAAACCCACTTCCAGGTTATAATATTCATTGAATTTATTTAAAAATAAAAGGCAACTGCTCCTTTGGGAAAAAATGTGGACTGAGTGAGAGGGTGTGTTGAACTTTTGTGACACAAACAACCAAAATGTAGGACCTGAAGAGGACTGTGGCGATAATGGCTTCTGCCATCTAACTCTGACAATTCAGGAAAGAGACTGAAAGAAGCGTTCCTCTTTTTTATGCTTCCTGGATTGCCTAATTACAGCTGAGTCTCCTGCAAAATGCATGAAACCAACCTAATACAAAACAGCCATTTGTTTTTATTGCCAGAAATGACAATTGACAAAGTAAACACTGTGCACACCCCAAGCATCTCCCGGATTCAATTCAGGAGAATCGATTGAGTCTTGGTTAAAGATCAGAAAGGGTTAGAGCAGGATAATTTCTTGTCTTTTCAGCCTATTGATGACATATGCAAATAGAAAGGGGACCCTAATTGGCAAACACTTAAAGAAGCAGGACAGTATCGAAATTACACTTCTCTAGCAAGAGGAATGTCTTGGCTGCATCTGCTGCATATAGTCAGAGATGTAACATGTTATAATAGAGACAAGTGTGTCCTTCCTTTGTGTGGCAGATCAATCAATAGCTTTTCATGTGATCTTGTTCACTATTATGTTAGTAATGAAACCCTCGTGTGATGTGACAACTGTGGAATAACATTTGGTCACAAAGCTGGTGTTAACAAGCACAACTGGCATTCTGGTAATTAGAATGATTTCTGATCTCTTCCTTCACAAATTGTCAATAAGTGCAGTAAACAGGCCGTTGATTCCTTTCTGAACAGCTATATTAAGCTTCATATTCTTGAACATTTATCTACTAGGTTTATTTATGGGCGTGAAGACAACAGAAGAGAAGGATTATATGACAATCTTTTCCTCATGGGCAACCTGTGCATATATAAACACATGTATGTATGTATGTATGTATGTATGTATGTATGTATGTATCTATTTCCACTATTCAATTTTGTCAGTAAATATCAAAGCATAATTGTGCATATTTAGTTTTAATAACTGACAGTTGTCTGAGGACAAGATCCATACAAACAGAGACCCAGTGTGTATCACTAGGTCACTAAAAGAAGCAAAAAGATGTTTTAAAATATACATCAAATAAAAAGTGGAAACACACGAAAAACTATTCTTCTTTACACGTTTGTACAAGAGGAGCTAGATTTGAAACTATGATTAATTTACAAACTTAGCCCTGGAAACAAACTTAAAGATACAAATCTAACATCTTCCTTATTATTCACTCTGACAATTATTTTTTGGTCTTAAGGTTTTCTTCTATATGGATTTTCTGCACAGGGGCAGGAGAAGCTATTAAATAAAAAGCAAAATGGAACTCTGATTCATCCATAGACAATCAGTGGGCTTTTCTCTGAGAACTCCCCCACTGTTATCAAAAGGCACTAATTGCATTTAAATGTGGGTGGCACTGAGTGCTGGATGAAATTTACCCAGATGGGACCCCTGCTTCTTGGAAGCTCTGATATGAGCAGACAACTCTTAGAAGGCCTGACACGCCTTCAGCAGGTCAAAAGCCAACTTTGTTTAAGGAAGTCATCATCACATGATAGCTGGAAACATTTGGAAGCCAAAATGAAACCTTGGTAGAATCAGGTCCTTTGTGAAGATTCTGCTTTACGCCCCTTTATGATTCAGTCCATCCCTTCAAACCTAGACATTTGTTTGCTGCTTGGTACACAGATGCTTAGAAACAAAAACACATTTTGTCATGTCAAGTTGTGTTTTTGTTCCTTCACTCCCCAGATGTGGAATTTTATTCTCTTACAGGTTTTTAGATATTATTTTTGTTGTTGTTGAGTTCTAGTGGATACTGAAGTATTTCACTGTACAACATCATCCTCCAACCACAAAGATGATTCTTGCATTAGATCTTAGGTACACTTTCTCCTTGTTTCTCACTTCTATGATAGTGGTTCAGGGAGGGAACCTCACCTGTGGTTATAAATGTGACAGGCTATATGGTCTTCATAATGGTCAAGCTGAAGCCCTCAGCCTCATGAATATAGTTTTCTAACCAAGTGTGCTCACAAGGTTTATTTCCTCATATGGTGATTCCCATAGTTTTATGCAAAATTATTCTACCAACATTTACTGAGCAGCTAATCACACCAGACAATGAGGGTACAGAGACATAGCCCCTGTCCTCCCCCTACTCACAGCCTTAATGAAAGAGCTGGACACATAAGCTAACAGTTTCAAGAAAGGGTAAGTGTGAAAACGTAGGATGATGAGGAAATACAAACAAGGGGAATCAGACTAAACCTGGGGAAAAGAAAGAGCCTTCCAGAAAAGTGGAGTTTGAATCTTAAATTAATGTAGAAACGACTCTGCGGGACAAGGGAGGGACAGGTATTGCTGAGATAACACCACACATTCAGAGAATCTAGACTAGTAGTGATTTTAGGACAATGGCAGATGAGAATGCAGCCATAGGAAATAGGCAGACAGCAAATCACAAAGCTTTCCTCTACGTCATCTAGGAAGTTTGTCTTCATTCAGAAAGTGATGATGAGACACCAAGGGAATTAAACCAGGGAAAATATATGAGTTTGAAGGATATTTAGGTGGGGGATCCACAATATTTGGCAGCTAGTTGATTGATTAACTAGACAAAAATTTGAAAGTCCTTTATATGGTTCCCATTTTTTTTAAGTAGTGGGGGTGACAGAGAGAAATAAGACAAGGTCTTACTCCAAAGGAATATAGCTGGTGTGGTCTAACTCAGAAGAGAGGGACACAAAGAACATGCTGGAAGGCAACAGAGGCTCTGGAAGAGCAAGGACCAGAGTTCACACAAGCACAGAGGGTCCATTTGCTGCTCATCCTTTAAATGTTAGTGTTCTGGGGTGCCCTAAATCCGTTTCCCAATAAAAATGACTTAAACTTATCCCTACATAAAATCTTATTTAACCTTGCTAGCAATATTTTGAGGCAGTTGTCATTGTCCTTAATTTATTGATGAAAAAACTGAAGCTCAGAGAAGGTGACTTACTTGCCCAAAGTTGTACAGCTACTGTGCAATAGGTGTAAGATAAGAACGAAAGTTAGTCTGACAGCAAAACCCAAATATGCTTTCTACCCCACCAAAATGTTCAGGGACTCATAAGGCATGCGATTAGACATGGGCCACTTGCTTGGGATCTTCAGGACACAGGATGGTCACCACCCTCTACATTTCAATTATGTAAGTCATGGGGGGGTAGTTCTCAGCTGGCTGAGTAACATCATCCATTCTCTGACTACATTATCCATTCTCAGACTGAGTCATTGTTAGGAAAAGAGTTACCAAGTTCTGGGATAAGATGCCTCCTGCAGTCTACTGTTTCTTCTGTTAACCTAAAAGAAGCTGAGGCAAAATATAAGACAAAGAGTTTATTTGAGCCAAATTTAAAGACTGTAGCCTGGGAGACACAGACTTAGGTTGGCCTAAATATGTGTTCCATTCAGCAGCAGTCACTAATGTATTTTTGAAGGAAAAAGGGGAAAATTGAGGGGCAGTTCCAACGTTGTTTGCCAAGAATTTACATTGGCTCACTAAAGTAACAGAAGCTACTAATTGGCTATGCATTGCTCTTTGAATGATAAATTCCAGGGACTTTGTAACAAAGAAAGGATGGGGATCACATTGTACAGTATGCAATAACATTTGGGTAATCTACATCTGATGGTGCTGGCAGCCTGTCTACTAAAAATATGCCTTTTAGCAATTTTTCTGAACATGGACGAGGGGGATTTGGGTAAAGTCTCATGCTCATTTCATTCTGGGCCTGATAAGTTTAGCAGATCTCAAATGGCTTAGATTGCTCTAAGGCATTTTTCTTTGTCACTTTAGAACATAACCTCAAGTATGTGACCTTAGATGATGGTGGTCCATCCTTATTCACTTTATTTGTCCTCTGAGAGAAATTTGCCAGAGGAAATTTTAAGGTAATGTGAGATCCCTTCTCTCTGTTGAGGTTCCTCCACATGGTTAGCTATCTCATTCATTCTCATCATAATATCCCAGGTGGCTCACTCTCTAACAGCTACTTTCAACTAGTCCTATTATTTAAGGTTGTGTTCTTAAAGAATTAATATATCATCTTAAGTTCATGGCAACATTTAAGTATGAAAATTCCCTTTCTGAAAAATATATGATTGCAATTTTGTAGAAATATTTTATGATTCTAAATGTACCAGTCAGCTTTTGCTAAGTTGTGTTGTGGTAACAAACAATGCTAAATGATTTTTTTTTTAATTCTCCAGAACAAAAAGATTTTAAAAATTAGAAAGTGAAGGAAATCAGAACATTTCACTCCAAAATATACTGTGGCATACTTTGAGGTGGCTATTAAGAGTGTCTGCAAACACAGAAATAGCTATAAAAAGCCATTCTTTTGTGGGGGAGATTTGCATCTGTAGAAGAAATCTACATTAATGAGGTAAACATAATGCAAAGAGGCTTCCTCTGAGCCCTCCAACCCCCATTATCTTCCATATCTAGATCTAGGAAGATTAATCACAAGAAAAAGAGACTGAAAGTCTGATGATTTTAAAGGCCTGACAGAAAAACTTTTACCACAGGATGCCATCTATTTTTTCTGAGGACAGCTCTGAGATTACCTGAGAGACTTCTATCTAAGTAACAGACAGCCTTTGTGTGCCCTGCTTTTCTTCCCTCACTCTCCTGTAACAATGATGCCACCTCCCCTACCCTCCCGCCCTCCACACACACATCCATGCATCTCCAAGCTCCTATTCTTTCTGCAGCCTCAAGATGGTACAAAAACTTGAGTCATCTGGCTTTTCTCTGAGGCTCATAATTGCAAAACTCTCATGCACACATGCATGCTAATAAATTTGCATGCTTTTTTTCCTGTTAATCTGTCTATTGTCAATTCATTTCAACAGACTTAGACATGAACCTTCAGAGGGGAAAGAAATTGTGATCTCTTTTAGCACAATTATCCTCACCTAGTTACCCCCAAACTATAGATTAGATCTCATTATCACTTCCTTTTGCACTATAGTCAGTCTTTCAAGAGAATGTAAATACACTATGACAATTTTCCTCTGCTCTCCAGTAACATTTTATATGCGTTATATGGAAGGAAAATGAGAAGAATGCAAGTGTGGTAGATTGTGTAATTGCCCTTAGCTCCTACCAAAAAAAGTGAGATAAAGATAATTTTAAGAAAAAAAAAAAAAAAAGTACCTTTCAATAAGACCTACTCTAGCCACCCTATTTAAAAAGAAAGCCCTTACCGCCCCGTACCCATTGTTCTTTTCTGTTTTTTTCCCTATCACAGCTACTTTCCAACACACCTTATTATTTAATTATTTTATTGTCTGTATCACTCCAGGAGAATGTAAATTCCGCAAGGGCAAGGTTTTTGTCTACTGTGTTCACTTATGCACCTCCTCTGTTTAGGCAGTGTCTGGCACACAGTAGGCACTCAAAAAATAATCATTAAATGAATGAAAATAATGTCAGTGACTACAAAGACAAAACTTTTCCTTGCTCATTTAACATGTATTTCAAGGATTAGAGGCATCTCTGCTCCATGGCCTTCTCATTCTGAAACCCAGCTAACAAGAGTGAGAATCTTGGAAACACTGGCCTTGTTGAAGAGAGAAGAGGAGATGATGGAACTCATGACAACTCTTACACTTGACAGGTCGCATCCACTAACTTGGCCAAACAGTGTATCGTGTGTGGTGATGTACAATCCTCTCACAGGGACAGGCAGTGGGTATCTGAGACAATTACACAATCTACCACACTTGCATTCTTCTCATTTTCCTTCCTTATAACACATATAAAAAAGTTACTGGAGAGCAGAGGAAAATCTTCATAGTGTATTTATGTTCTCTCGAAAGACTGACTACAGTGCAAAAGGAAGCGATAATGAGATCTAAACTATAGTTTGGGGGTAACTAGGTGAGAATAATTGTACTAAAAGAGATCACAATTAGAAGTAAATTTGAGTTCTTCTAACTATGCATTCCTCTGGGTCCCCTCTCCCTTTCTCTCTTGTTATTATAAGACATTCCATTTAAAGATAGTGACTTTTTGAAAATGCAATAACCATAACATTGCCCATTTTAGATACTAAACAGAATTCTCAATGCAATATTAAAAATAAGAATTAGTTATATGTGTAACCATTCGATGAGGCTTTAGAAACCCCAAACAAAATGTACTGCAAAACTTAACTGAAAAAAAAAAAAAAAACCTTTTACAGTGACAAAGGCAAAAAACCATAAATCTCTATGAAAATTCAGGGTTTTCACTCAAAATTAGTTTAATTTTCAACATTAATAGAGATTACATGGCACAATTTTTAACCAAGTAGTTCAGACAGAATCCCCAAGAACCTCAAGGATTCAATTCGTTATTGAGGAAGTCAAACACAGATATCCAACCCAAAGCATGGATAACAAACTTACCTAAACAATTTATTTGTACTAAATTGATTTTAAAGTTTTTGCATGGAACAACCAAATATACACATATTATCGATTTAAACTCAATGCTTCATATTAATGATAGTGGGTATTAATGCCCTTCCATAAACTTATTCATTAACGATATTTTTTGGTAAACCAGTTTTTAGTCTGACTTTCTCTCCTTTACTATTGTCCCTCTTCCTCTTTCCTTGAACTTGGTTTTATGTATCAGGAGGTATGGTAAGTGCTAAGAATGTTCTCTGCCCATGAGGAGTTTATAGTCTGGTAGAATGAACAGGTAAGTAAACAAACAATTAAAATGAGAGGGATCAAAAAATGGGCCAAAGACCTTTACACACACCTCACCAAAGAAGATATTCAGAAGGTAAATAAGCACGTGAAAAAGACGCTCCACATCATATGTCATCAGAGGAATGGAAATTAAAACAACGATGAGCTACCACTATATGCCTATCAGAATGGCAAAATCCAGAACAGGGACAACACCAAATGCCAGTGAGGATGTGGAGCAGCAGGAACTTGCATTGCTGATGGTAGTGCACAATGGTACAGCCACATTGGAAGACAGTTTGGCAGTTTCTTACAAAACTAAACATGCTCTTAACATACCACCCAGCAATCCAACTCCTTGGTATTTACCCAAAGAAGCAGAAAACTTAGTCCACACAAAAACCCATACACAGATGTATATAGCAACTTTATTCATAATTGCCAAAACATGGAAGCAACCAAGATGTTCTTCACTAGTGAATGAATAAGTAAACTGAGGAATATCCAGACAATGGAATATTTTTCAGCACTAACAAAGAAATGAGCTGTCAAGCCATGAAAAAACATGGTGGAAATTTAAATGCGTATTACTAAGTGAAAGAAGCCCACCTGAAAAGGCTGTATACTATATGACTCCTACTATATGACATTGTGGAAAAGTCAGAACTATAGAGAGTAAAAAGGTCAGTGGCTGCCAAGGTTAGGGGGACTGAGAGGGATGAATAGGTAGAACACAAAGATTTTTAGGGCAGTGAAACCACTCCGTATGATGCTGTAATGGTGAATACATGTCATTATACGTTTGTTCAAACACACAGACTGTACAACACCAAGAATGAACCCTAATGTGAACTATGGACTTTGTCATAGTTTTTCTGACAATGACGTATAATTTTATCAATTATAAAAATTGAGGGATGTTGATAGTAGGGGTAGCTATGCTTGTGCAGGGCAGGATATTTATGGGAAATCTTTCTACCTTCCATTCAATTTTTCTGCAAACCTACAACAGTTCTAATAATATCTATCTAATTCTATCCAGGAATCTTCGGACCCTACAATGATCTTGCCACATATTTTGTTATTTATTTGAGTAAGAATTTGTCATGAATATAGTATCTGTAATGGATCAAGTCAGTGATTTTGCCCTGGATTCAATAGATTAGTTGAATTGGTTTTTTGGAATTCTAGACAAATAGTGCTGCTCTGTAGTAACACAGAATAAAGCTAGCAGGCTCAGTAGACCCTTTAGATTTTATCCCTCAATCTTACCTTCTTTCCTAGCATTGTATGTTTGAATTCTCTATTCCTCTCTGCAAGAAAAAAAAAGTCTTCTTTCCATAAATACAGAAAGAAAAATAACCATTTTTAGAAGGAAATCTTGGCACCCCATGATAATCAAACCATTCCCTACCTCCCAACCAAGGCAAGTTACTGTTTCTCTTTGTAGGATTTTGTCTAAAGTTACAATGTATATTGAATGCACAAATTAACTACATAAAAGTAAGAACAAAAACCACTCTGGGCCGAGCCCGTAGCGCACTCGGGAGAGTGCGGCGCTGGGAGCACAGCAGCGCTCCCGCCGCGGGTTCGGATCCTATATAGGGATGGCCGGTGCACTCACTGGCTGAGCGTGGTGCGGTCGGTCTCAAAAAGGACAATAAAAAAAAAAAAAAAACACCATTCTAATTACACCAAGTTTTGTATCAGCCACCTTTGAACCACACAATCCTCAAGTGGTTTGGTCAATAAATAAAACTACTCTAAGTTTCT
This sequence comes from Galeopterus variegatus, assembly GCF_000696425.1. NCBI lineage: Eukaryota > Metazoa > Chordata > Mammalia > Dermoptera > Cynocephalidae > Galeopterus > Galeopterus variegatus. The sequence goes on along the minus strand of NW_007731134.1, from coordinate 239,299 downwards.
CTTTGTAATATGGGTCTGAGTTATATTATTACACTCAAGAATTATAGTATGGTTATTCCATAGTACATAGAACATGCATTACTATATTAAATTATTTAATTTTACAATCACAGATTTAATAAAACAGAGATAGTGAAAAATCCCTTCTTATTATTCTGTTCATTTTTTAGAATTCATAGTGAAATTCTAGCACATTTTAGATCTTCTGAGATAATTCAGTGGGGTCATCAGCTTGTACATATGCCCTCTCTCTGTCTCAGCTATGATTTCTTTCTTTTATATTAAAACTCAGGACAAAATAAGAAATATATACAATTACATATGCAGTTTTCCATTGTAATTTTCCTTTTCTGATGTCAAGAGAATTTTGTTTTGCCAAACCTTCTACTGCAATTGGTCAAATTTACCCCCAATTGTTGTTTGTGGTTTGCCGATTAGTTTTGCTAATGAATTAACTAGTGCAACCGACCACTTGCAGAGCTATTCTCAGTATAATGAATGTAATTATTTAGCACTAAACCAGGACAGCATCTTTCTTTTTCTGTGACAAGCATAATTCTTTATTCTCCCATTAGCCAGGTGCCCTGGTCCCTGTAAACTAGTTATTGACCTGCTCATTTAAGGAGCTTCCCTCTAAATGCTTCTTCCCTTATTTAACTCAAGCAAGCTCCTATAATTTCTCCTCCCCATACGGGGTTAGCATGTAAAGAGTTCATTGTTCATTTATTGTGAGTAAAGCAAGGCGTCAGGGAGCTATTCTTAGATAGATGCTCAGACCCCTGAGCCCTGCTTACTTGTCCCTGGTTATAATGGATACAAAACCGTATGGGGCTGAGCGAGCATCATGTAAGCTCCATAGGAAATCTGAGGCAATGAATCATGGAGCCAGACTCCTGCTGAGGACTGTGTGTCTGAACAGACTACAAATAGACAGAAGAGCCGCTTAAGCAAGTACCTTTCATACAACAAGAATGCATATATTAGGCATAAGAGGAGACTATTTGGATAAGAATGTTTATATATAAAGGGCAATAAAAATTCTTCTAGCCAGACTCTGAGAGAGCAAACTGTTAGTAAAGAACAATGCCCCTTGGGCCCACATTGACAGGATTCAGGCATATCTTCTGCCACCATTTAATATCCTTTTTTAAAAAAATGTCACATGATATTGGATCACCTTGGCCATGATGTATTGTGTCAGGGCACATGCAATGAAACATAGTGAGATGTGACTGACGAAGCCTAAAGTAAAGATTAGATGTCACAAATTAAAGAAAAAGCCACTGCCATCATTCATGATCGAACTTGCCTTTGAAACTGGTAAAAAATTAAAAGTGTTTAACATTACATAGGAAGGAAAGTTGTGTGTACAATGTTTGGGGGACAGTATTCTTTCTCTCACATTTTCCTTACTGAGCAAGTGCTGATCTCTCTGTGTGGAAACATAATTGTGCTGTTAAAAAATAAATAAATAAATAAATAAGTAATAAGCACCTCACCTTGGGGAAATCTTGTTAACATTTTTATTAAATTTTTATGTTTGAATAATGATGCTTTAGTATATCTTTTTCTTGACTGCAATTCCCAGAGTCCTTTTAAGAGTAACTTGGCTTGACAGCCTAAGAATGTTGAGATAAAGAAAAGACAAATTAGGACCAGGCCTAGAGAGGGAAACAAGATTATAGTGGAAAGTTTATGGTGAGAAGAGAACAGGTACAGGATCTGTTGGTTTTCTTTCAAGGCTGTTTATGTATATGTATGGAAAGTGAAAACAGTCACAGAAACATATACATAAACATGTTTACATTTCTCCCTATGCATGCTCCTTGGCTTTTAAAGCTAAACATACATGTATAAACGTAGTTGAAAATAATCAGTTTCTCTCAGAATAACAAATATGACTCAAGCTGGGAATTCACCCAATGAAGTAACTCTCAATTAAGAATATTTCCAAGGAAGAAAACAAGCTAGACAAGATAAAAGGAGATAGTTACAGCAAATTACAGTGAAGGTGTTCTGAATTTATTTATTTATTTTGGGGGGAGGATTGGCTATTACAGGGATCCGAACTCCCTTGACATTAGCATTAGCAGCACCATGCTCTAACCAACTGAGCTAACTGGCCGGCCCTGTTCTGAATTTTTTGACAGAGCTGTTCTGTTACGGGTTCTGTAAGCCTGTGGCACTACCAGGTATTTGAAATAAAATAACACCTCTATCAAATAAAAGCTATGGAGCATCTCATCACATTGTCAAGTCACAAACTGAACTCCAAAAAAAATCGATGGGTCTGAAATCAAAACTCCCTTGCTGAAGTCTTTAAAAAACGAAATTGAAAGCCTCAAAAATAATGTGCATATCCTTGAGGTGGTTAATTGTAACCACCAAAGGCAGTAGTAAGGCTGGGTGGAGGGCACTGCAAATAAGGTTTGTTAGTGTACTACCCTCTAGGTTGTCACAAAGCCCTGGGCACAGAATAGCCTCAATAAATACTTTTGAATAGAATTTAAATGGAGTTAAACAATGTATTAGCTGATTTGTGTTGTTGATTTGATAGTAAAAGAAAAAAAAAAAGAATGCAAGAAGTTAAGATTTATGAAAGCTTAGACGAATAGTGGAAGCTAAATACCATATTTTTTCACAGTGTTTTCAGTATTATTGAATACGTAAGCATTTTTAATTTAGATGTGATCAAGTGTGTTACTTATCCCCCTTAATAGCTTATGCTTTTTTTATGCTTTACCCTAAGTTCAGTAAGATATTTTCCTGTACTTTCTTCTTTTTTATATTATGGTTTTCACATTTAGATCTTCCATCCACTTGAAATTAATTTTTATGAATTAACTGAGGTAGAGATATAAGTAATGCATAATCGATTGTCCTATTTGCTAAATTGTTAATTACTTTCTGTTATGCAGTACCACTTCTGGAATATAAGTCACTATTACCATATTATTATAATAGCAAGTTTCAGGGATCTGTTTTTAGGGAATCTATTTTGCTACAAAAATATTTTTCTACACCAATACCACTATGTTTGATCATTATAGCTTTACGGTAATTCTGAAAGCCTAATAAGGCAAATCCACCTTGTACTTCCTTAAAATTTCCTTGGTTAATATCGACCTTTACATTTCCATGTGAATTTTAGTATATGCTTACCAAATTCCATTAAAAAAATCCGTTTTTTAAATTAAATTTGTATTTAATACAGTAATTTGGGAAAACAAAATATTCTAACAATACTGAGTCTTTCCACCAAGGGACACATTGAATTGCTTCATTTGTTTGGTCTACATTCAATATAGTTTTATTATTTTCCACATCAAGATTGAACATCTTTGTAAAATTATTAGTATGTTCATTTCAGTTTTTGACCCCTTTTAAATAATCATCTTTGGCATTACAGTTTCAAATTCCTTTTTTAATGTTGGATTTGTGTCCAGAATCCTTGCTCAATGATTTTATTGATCCTAACAGTTTGTCTGTAAACTATCTTGGGTTTTCTATGCAGATAATCATATTGTCTCTGAAAAATGGCATTTTAAAAATTTCTTCTTTTTCCATGTGTATGTATATATTTTATTTCTTTTTCTTATTTCTTTGTGTTACTAGGCCCTCTAGGACACCGTTGATTAGAAGCAATGTTAGGAAGAACCCTGTCTTGATCCTGACTTTTAAAATAAAATGCTTGTAATGTTTCACTTTTATATATGATGGTTGCTATGGTTTTAGTTCATACCACTTTCTTAGGATAAAAACGATCCTTCTACTCTTATTTTGATAATAGTTTCATTTTGTTATTAATGTATATTGTATTCTTCTGTATTTGTTAATTTGGTATGTTTATTTTTAAATCTTTTATTATGAGAAATTACACTAATGAATATTGTCTGGTATTAAGCCACCCTTATCTTTCTTGAGTATACCCCTGATGGTAATGAGTAATTTTCTTTTTTCTCGAATAAACTTTTAAAATAGTTGGGAAATTTTTACTCCTTTTCAATATATTGAAACATTTTACATAAAATTGGAATTATCTGTATTTAAAGCATTGCTAGAATTATTTTAAACTTCCTACGTCTGTAATATGTGGATATATGGACAAGGTATATTTCAAAATAGTGATTACATTTACTTAATAGTTATGACTCTCTATATATCTTTAATTTATTTCCAAGTCAGTTTTGGCAAGTTATATTCTTTTGGGAAATTGTTTATGCAAGTTTTCAAATTTATAAGCATAAAGTTTTCATTGCATTATATCTGTAGTTAAATTTTCTTTGTCATTCCAAAGGTTGTTTTTTTTTCTTTTTTTTTCCTTTAGTTTAGTCAGCTATATTAGTTATTCCCCAGAACCATAAGAATTTAGCTTATTTTAATTTTTTTTTTTTTTTTCATGGAACAAACTTTACTTTTGTTCTCTGGCTTAGTTGGTTTTCTGCTGCTATAACAGAATAACACAGGCTAGGTAATTTATAAAGAAAAGAGATTTTTTTTTTAATCTATTTTTTTCTTTTTTCACTTAAATCTTTCAAGCCATCCGAAATGAATTATAGTATATAAAAAGAGATGAGAGGTTTTTTCCCCAAAAACTTTCTAATTTATTGAATAACCCATCCATTCTTCTTGATTTATAGTTACACCTTTACAGTATTAAAATGATTTACCTGGATATTTTAAAAGAGAACTTACATTGTGCTCCATTAATATTTCTTTTTTATTTTAGTCAGCATTATATTGCTAATAATTGTCTTTACCATGCATTTTGACACCTGACAATGCAACATCTAGACTTCATGTTCTTTTTTATTCAGATATTTTCTATTCTCACATCTTTATAAATTCATATACACAAATATATTGTACAACAATGACAACCCCAAAATATTATTTTAGAAGTAAAGGAATGATTCAACTTAATGTAGAAAATTGTATTTTAGCAACGTGGCATTTTCCTATTTATAAAGTAGGAATAAGAGAAAAAAGATTTATTTGGTTCACAGTTCTGGAGGCTGGGAAGTCCAAGATTGAGGGGCTGCATCTTGTGAGGGCCTTCTGGCTATATAATAACATGGAGAAAAGTATCACATGGCAGGGAAGCACGCATGCACAGCACTGAGAGAGAAAATCAGGCTGAACTCATTCCTTTATCAGGAGCCCAATCCCATGATAACTCACTCACTCTCAATGGTAATGGCATTAATCAATACATGAGAGCAAAGTCCTCTTAAAGCTTCCACCTCTCAATATGTCACAATGGCAATTAAATTTCAACATGAGCATTGGAAGCGACAATCGAACAATAGCATTTTCCCTCTGTATCTTTTGTGTGTTCTACCATAATGGTTTCCATTCTTATCTCTGTCATTTCCTTTATTATACTTTCCTGGTTTAACTTATTTAAGAAGTTTTTTTTAATTGGTATATCATGCCCTGATTATAAGTCATCTTTTCTAACAATCATTTAAAGATAAAAATCTCTCTCAATCCCTTTAGTGTTATCTCACAAATTTTGATATGTGATCTTTTCATTTTTAATTAATTTTAAAATGGGTAAAAATTTATGGGTTTTTTTTTTTTCAACCCTTGGGTTACTTAAATGTTTGTGTTTGAATTTCCATGGAATTGCTTCAGTGGTAATTGTTTGTTTTTACATAACTGATGATGCAACAGGTTCGATGATCTTTTTGTTATTGATTACAACGATAATGCAATGACTCAGTTGTGTTTTAGTTAGAGAACATGGTCTATATGATATTGACTTTTTGCTATCAGTGAAATTTGCTTTGAACTCTATGATGTCAATTTTTATAAATGCTTATGGTTACATACAAACCTATCAGAATATGCTTGATAACTAAGCCAGCCATGTACTCCATATACTTACTAATATATATTGCTGAGTTCACTAAACTCAGCAATAAGATTGTAGATTAATCAATTCCTCCTTATAATTCTATCAGTTTGTTTCCTTGTATATTTTGAGAATATCTTATTAGGTAGTAAAAAGTTGGGAATTTTTCTATTTCCATGGTGAATTGTTCCTTTTATCATTATGTTGTGACCGTTTAATCTTTCATGTCTTTGACTCTATTTGGTGTTAATAGATCTGCCGCAGCTTTTATTTTTATTAGAATTTTCCTGTTGTATTTTTCCGTCTCCTTACTTTTAGATTTTTAAGCATATATGTTTTAAGTATGCCTCATGAAAGTAACAAGATTTTTTTAAAAAATTGATCTGAAAGTTTTCTCATTTTTAACTGTTAAATTAAATTTATTTTATTTACATTTGTTTATTTACTGATGTATTTAGACATACTCCTATCACCTTATATTTTGCTTTACACTTATTGTGTCTTTTTGAAGGGACAATAGTTGTTTTCTTCTTTTCTGGATTCTATTTACTATAGATTTATGCTTTTACCTCTCCCTCTGCTGATTTACAAGTTGTACACTTTATTTCTATTGGTTTGGTGATTACCCTCCAAATTTTACTATACTTTAATGAGTAATAAGTACCTTTATCTACTCTCAATCAGTGCAAAGGTTTTAATGCATTAACTTAGAACCCCTTCAGCTTTACACGTATTGTTCCTTAATATTTAATTTCCTCAGTGAATTGTCCTTATACTAACTAGTTTTATACCCTCAATAATCATTCTGATATGCCTGTGTTTTACCAGTTTATTTACCTGCTATTGTTTCTTGTGTCTCAGTCATTATTTCTAGAGATTTTTCTTCCTGTTTCTTGCAACTCACTCTTCCTTTTCTGTTTGTTCTTCCTGGAGTACTTTTTCTAGAATCTCTTTTTGTGAGAGTCTATAAGTGAGATAATACCTAAAAATCTTTGATGATATACAAACACTTAAATGAGAACTTATCCATGTAGTTTATATTGACAGTTCCTTCTCTCTCAGACCTTTAAAGTTATTATTCCAATATCTTTTGACAATTACTGTTGCTTTTCATTAATGCATTGAAATTTTACTATGATGTATCTATAGGTATATCTGGATTATTTTATTTATTCACTTATTAATTTACCCATTTATTTATTTCTACTCAGGACTTGTTCATCGTTACGTTTTTTTTAATCTGGAAAATTCTTAGCTATTACCTCTTGTGGTAGGTTGAGTAATGGCTGCTAAACAGGATCTACATTCTAATCTCCAGAATCTGTGAATGCTATCTTATATAGCAAAAAGCACTTGCATTAGATCTATTTTTCAGTTCTCTATTCTCTCTTTAACTGTGTAATATGCTTATTAATTCTTCCATTGAATTTTTAATTTCACTGACTATATTTTCTTTTTCTGGATTTTTCTATTTGGATCTTTTTGTATCTGCTCTCTGTCTTCTTTAGTAGTATCTTATTATATTTTTATGTTTATAAGTTCTTTTACATTTCAATAAATTTTAAGCATGCTTTTTTATAATTCTTAATTCTATATCTGAAGTTTGCAAGGGCTTAATACAAATGTGTGGTATGCTTGCTGAATCTCCTTCATAATGGACTGTTTTATTATTTGCTTATAATGTTGAATTGTGAGGTTATATTAGCTGGACTTTATCTGTGGGAGTCCTGTGTTGCCTGGTTAGAATGCATGTCCTTCTAGAATAAATTTGAATGTGTATATTACAGATGCGACAGAGGTGTCGCCAGTCTAAAAATAATTTTGTATTTTGTATTTTTTTTTTAAGTTTGGGGATTTCTAGACTCCAAGGCATAGTCTAAATTTAAATTCCAAACCTTAAAGAGGTAGGTGAACAGGTAAAAATCTCAGAGGAGACTTTCTTTCTACCCAGATCCCAGACCAAAATGGGCAAGTTTCAAGATTCCTTATACATTCCCTGTGCTGGTAGCAGGTTTCCCTCCCCATCCCTCCACTTTCTCATATTTTTTCATTAAGTATCTTCCAAGATCTTAAGTTTTGGGGTGGGTCTCAGTTCCCACTCTTCACTTTGTGTGGGTCTATAATCTGGCCTCCTATTTCCACACAGATCTTTACCCACAAATTGATGTTACCCAATAGAAAAGCTCTCTTAGCTTACCTTCAGCAACAGATCATCTGCTGTCTACTCTTGTGTTTGTTTTCTTCTTTATTTCTTGTTCCTAGAGATTTTCCCTGCTTTCTGAAGAATTTAGGTTTTACATGGATAACTGTTACATTTGTCACACATTTGTGGGGTTTTGGAGTAAGAAAGAATTTCATGTTATTTTGTTTATGATTTTGCTGGAATTCAAAGATGAGCAGATTTCTAAGGTAATATTTTAAACCAAATACATCTTGAGACAAAGCTTTCTTTCTTTTGCCTACATTGGAAGTATTGAAGCAAAGTTGAAGGTGTCCTTGATGTAGATGCTCTAAAAGTCTCCGCTTTAGGGAGGGAGATGGAGAAAATTGTTTGTAAAATCATCCCTAAATCTGGGATTTAGTTTTCGTACTCAACCACTAATCCTGAAATTTCAGTTTGCTTTTATAAATATTCTTTATTTAATATTAAATACTATTTTTTTAATGAAGAAGATAACTATTAACTATAGCTTCCCCCTAACAGTATTTCAATACCCTAGTAAGCATACATCTCTCATTTTAGAAATAATCATCTAAAATATAGTTAGTAGTTCATGGATTGAATATAAATTAGGTGATTGAAATATGATATTTAATGAAACTTAATTCAGTTCTGGAGCTACATAAGCTTATTCCTCTGTTATTTTTTTTTTTCCTTTTCCTAATAAAAGGATTAGGGTATTGATTACAATCCATGTGAATATTAAAGGAAAAATGATAACAATCTAATAATAGACTTTACTACTGTCTATTAAGTAATTACCATGGTCAGATATTATTATAAATATTCCGTATATATTACTAACTCAATCGTTAGAATAAACTTATAGTATTAGTGTAATTTTACCTTTTATTTTAAATAAGAAAACTAAGGCTTAGTAAGTTGCCTAGGGTCACACTGCAGGTAAGCAATGCATCTAGGATTTGAATACAGATCTATCTGACTTCAAAACATGTGCTCTTAAACCTCTGAGAACATACAGTCTACATAGAAAAGACATATAAACAAATAATAATTTGTAGCAAGTTTATAATAGTATATAGTAAAGAATTTAACCTTGTCCTAAAAGAGGTCTGGCCTTCCTTTGTCTTTGGCTTCTGGGAGGTAATCACTAAGTCCTTGAATGTCATGCCTGATAGGAGTGTCTTTGCCTGAGGTCATACTGGATAGTGTAACAATATGACTTGGGGTAGGGATTGGCCATACCAGATAGTATTTAGGGTGAGAGCTGACCATACTCAAAAGACCAACAATGTGACTTAGGGTAGGGTCTCTGGGCTTTGGAATCATTGGACCCAGAGACTGAGATCTACCATGTGGGCAATCAATCAGTCATGCTTCCATGATAGAGCCCCAGCAACACCATAGCTCAGGGGAGCTTTCTGTATGGCAGTACTCCATGCACATTTTCATACATTGATGCCAAGAAAGTAATGTGCCCTGTCTCCATGGGGAGAGGTCACCAGAACTTCTGTGTTTGGTATTTTGTTGGACTCTGCCCTGTGTCCTTCTTTCCTTGGCTGATTTTAATCTGAATCCTTTCCCTGTAATAAACCATAACCAGAAATGTAACAGCTTTCAGTAAGTTCTGTGAATCCTTCTGGAGAATTATTGAAACTGAGGATTGTTTAGGGACCTCACAAGAACTTGCAGTTGGTGTCAGAAGTGAGTGTGGTCTTGTGTGGACTGTGTTCCTTCTAAATGTGCAGTTGACTAACTCCAAGATAATAGAGAATGAAAAAAGTGAGCTATAGAATCACAGGAAATTGAAAAAAGAGAAATGGTTGGGCAAGTCAGAAAAGCCTAAGACTTTACTCGGAAGTTAAGAAAAGAAAGTTATTCTAGAAAAAATTAACAGCATAAGCAAAGGAAAGGAATCAGAAAGCAAATATTGTATTTGATTTTTATGAAATATACCATATGAAAATGGTACCAAAAAACAAATAAACAAATAAGCAAAATAAGGCTGCCAATTAAATTATGATCATTAATTATTAGACACACTCTCATATAGACTGTTAAAAGTATCTTAGAATCAATAAAGATACATGGCAGACTAGCAACTGCTGCTGAAATAAGTACGGCCAATATATCTGATATTTCAAGGCCAGGAGTGAAGGGGAAAATATTGATAAAAGGGATTAGTAAGAAATAATGTTGGAAAAATAATTTAGAGCCAGACTGTGAAATTTAGGTTGAAATATGTTAAATATCCACTATGTGCAGGTCCCTTTAATAAGAATCTTACATAAAGCATAAATTTTAACAGAATGACTTGAAAAAACCTTATACATGTGGAGAAACTGAGGTTGAAAGGTACTACAAAGCTTCCCAAGATCAGAGATCTATTAAGTTAGGAGCATAAAACATTATAGCAGGTTTTTCTGGTTCTAAAATACATGGTAAAGTGTTTAGACTTTACCTGTAGCAGAGGCCATAAAGAGGGGAGCGGCATAGTATCTTTCTTTAAGAATATGACTCAAGTAGTTCTGGCAAAAGACTGGTAACAAAGACACTGGTGGGCTTTTGCAATAATATGAGCTGATATTTTGTAGTCATAAGCTAAGGAAGGATGGCAGTTTAGATGTGGAAAGATACTTCTAAAGAAGCAACAAGAATAACTGAGGTTCTTAGATGGGAAATTTATGACTAATAGAGTCACAAAACACTCAGAGAAAAAGTGTATTATGACTTAAAATTCAACCTTATTTTAAATTTCAGGTACTTACTATCCTGATTGGGCTGTTTCATTTATCTGACAGGGCTAAGTGATACATATTTAGATGTCATCGGTACATGTACAAGTTGAGGACACCAAAGGGAATGAAATCACCTAAGGATGGCATATAGAGGTAGAGAAAACGATTAAAGCCAGATATTTAAGGAACCCCAGCATTTAAGGGCAACCAAAAGAAACAACTAGAACTGACAACAGAGAGGCAGGAAGAAGGTTGTCCTGCTGGCATTTAGGAAGAGTGAGGTCAACAACAGCACTGTTGCAGAGAAGAGATGTAAGGTGAGAATTAAAATTAAGTCATTAAAATTGGCAATCGTAGTCACTAGTTAGTGATCGTAATAAAATCAGTTGCTTGATGAAGACCAAAACTGCATTGGAATGAGTTAGAGAGGAAATATCACTTAGTTTTTGCTGTGCTCTAAAGCAATAACATTTTGGTTAGCTCATTATTCTGTGAGGCAGCAGTTTAGGTCAGGCTCCTGGATGATTTTTCAAGATGCAGCTGGACCTCCATATGCTGTTTTTGGTCAGCTGCCAGTCAGCTTCTGGTTGTTGTCTGGCTGTCGGTGGGTGATGATGGTGACTGGGCACATCTCTCATCATCCAGCAGGCTAACCCAGTCTTGCTCCAGTGACCACTCTGCAGGGATCCAAGAGTGTGAGCAAAGCATGCAAGGACCCTTGAGATCTAGGCATGGGACTAGCACACTGTCACCACTGTCCCTCTCCATTGACCAAAGCCAATCACAAGGGCAGCCAGAATAAAGGGGAGAGGAAATGGACTTTACCTCTGGATGGGAGGGGTGGCAGACATACTGCAAGAGGACACAGGGATAGGTAAAGCCACTTAGGCCATCTACCACAGGGAGGGTGATGAGGAGGTGGGAACAGGAACTCTTGCCTACCGTTAACAGAAGAGATGATGGGATAATAGTGCAGAACCTTCATGGGAAAGGAAGCGCATGGCGGAGCTTTATTCCCATAAACAAAAGAACGAAGTTCACCTGGAAGGTCTGGCCTCTCACCTGCTCTTGGCGCACATGCCATCATCAACACTCGTCTTGCTTTCAGCCACTGCAAGTGGAACCCATTCCCAAGTTTGGAAATGTTGGTTTGAAGACATAAATCTGAATAAGGCATTTTATCTAATCTGGTAAGCTTTGTTTCTGTCAAATTTCATTTTCCAATTAGCCACCTGAGTAATCTTTCTAAAGTGCATTTTCTACTGTGTCGGTTCAGGTCCTTAGAGAAGCAAACACCAGCACAGCACAAAGTTGTAAGTGTAGGAAAATTATCAGGGAAACTCTCACCTAGGATTTTCCACATTTAATTTAATTAATGATTACAGGAGAATAAAAGTGGCTTTATCAGCCTTCAGCAACATTTCAGTTTGATCATTTAAACTACCTGAGTTACACCAAAATCATCTGCTACAAGCCTTGAGTTTTTGAGAACACTGTCATACGAACTGGCCAGTGATGGAGAGCAGAAGTCCGAGAGCTATGAGGATCCTGTTCTTTCTTCATGCCACCAATTAATATTAAAGTATAAGGGTTTGTTTTTGAAGGCATTATAAAGCAACATTTTTCTTGCAGGAGAATTTAATGATACTTGTTGAGAAAGAAATTTAATGATATTTACTAAGAACTGGGAAATCTGTATCATCAAGCAGATGAGATCTGCTCAGATGGGCCAACAATGTGATGTAGCTAATAATGATAACGATGATAATAATGACAGCCATGAAGGGTAAAGAGTTACGAGTGCTGTAAGTGAATGTGATGTGCTTTGCTCCAGTGCTTATCAAGCTTAAGGAAGAGCTGGTCTCAGCATGCTATGTGATGATCATTAATTTTTAATAGCATTAATGTTTATTAGTGACAGATGATTAGCTTTAAGGGTATTATGAATAATAAATAAACAAGGTGGGTGTCTGGTATCCATCACAAATGTGTCTTCAAGGCCAATGGAACTGCCCTTTATTGGCTCTGGAGACCTTGCATGCACAGACAATAGCAGAATGTACCTCTAGGAATTGAGGCCTTTTCACATTTTAGCACTAAAAACAGTGGGGAAATTCTTGGCCTCTGAGATTCTACTGAAGTCTTGAGATGAAGAAAAGTTCATCTCAGATGTTTTAGCAAATAGAAAACTGCTGGAAAATGTTTCTCTTGTTTCCTGGTCCTGTTGAATTCATAACACTTAAACACCTGTGTCCATCAAACAGAACACACAGGATCACAGCTAGAGCTGTTCTTGACTTTGCAATTTCATTGACTGACAGTTTAATATCTATTTATTTTCACATCTGACACCAGTAAAGACAGGCTGGCATCATGAATGTCAAGACATTATGCTGACAACTGTATTCTTTTTTTTTTTCATCACTTGGGTGGGGGGGGGGGGGGGTTGAGGAAGGTTCAACATTCTCAAGGAAAGTATTCTTTTCAAGCTGTGCAGCTCCATTAAAGACCAAATTATAGTTCAGATATAATTGGCAGTAACTATTGATAGGTTACCTGTACATATTTATATAGGAACGGGTACATTCAATTTGAGATTTGCTAGTAAACTAACTGTTACTGTTACACTCCAGAATGAAATGTGTAATTATACTATTTAAATAGCTGAAACAGCTGCCATTACTGTGGACTGTGTAAACAGTGTTTTCCATGCTAAAATTGAATGTTTAGGATATGGTTCCTTATTTTCAGCAGCTCTTGTTTAGTCTCTGAAATACAAACAAGAGGTCTAGCTCCATCCCGGTTTCATAATATCAGAACAACACTCTAGATAAGAAGCATTCACACAATAAAAGTGAGATGGATTTTTAAAACCTTGGGCAAGATCACAGTTTTGCTCAAAATTAACCACAAAGATAGAGAACATAACATTCACATTAGGCACTGTGCAAAATACATTTTGTTTCCATATGCTGAAGCAGATCAGGAGAAAAGTCCTTTGTCCCTCTCATCTATGCCTGCTATTTAAACAGAAAATAATTCAATTTTACTGTACCTTTATGTATGGCTGGGGAAATATTATTATGATGCTGAGATCACTGAACTTTTCAGTCTGCTATCTTGAGGATTTTCTCACGGCTAAAGGTAACATCTGATAATTCACAGAACCAGTTTCACTGTGCAACCATTAAGGAGCTGCCTTATAATCAGGCAGCATTGAATGGACTGGCTCTATTGCCTTTATAGTTTAGGATTGAAGTATACTATTATATCTTACAATTCTCCTCCCCAATGTCATTTTGCCAAGTACTCTAAGAATGAAATATGCTCTCTAGACTGAAATGTTGTTCAGAGTGCATTCATTCACAGAAATTAGGCCCGAGATTGATTGTGGATTTCCACAAAATCACATTAATTTCAGTTCTTGGCAATTACAGTATAATTAGTGTTATTGATGTAGCAGGCTCATAAATAAATATTTTGTAACCATATGAGGGGTTTTTGTTTGTTTTTCTGTTTTGTTTTGTTTAGGTTTCATTTATGGCTGAAATTAGACCTGGGTGTCTTAGCTCTTTCTGCAGAGAAATCATGCAGGGAGGGGAAAAGGAAGGGCTGAGTCAGTACCCCTTCCTCCAGCTTACTGAGTTCATCTCAGTGGCATATTCCTTCGAGCTGAATCCTGCCTCCCCCGTCCTGACTTCTCCATTCCCCTACCCACTGTCAATTTCCCCATTTCTATCACTCTCAATTTGTCCCTGAAAAATTATGACTTAAGATGCAATGTTCTTAGGGCTTTTCCCCAGTGCTCCTGGTTGTTTCCTACACCTGCTTTTGCTCCACCTCCCCTCTTCATATTACACAAATCAAACTATCTTGATTGCAAGGTGCACTGGATTTGGAGTCGGAAGCTCTGGGCTTGAGTCTAGGCTCTGCCACTACTTTATGTATCCTTGAGCAAAATTCATTTCTAAAATGAGGATCATACTAATTTATTCATTCACCAAATGTTTATTGAACAACTACTATGTGCCAGGAACTGTTTTGGTACCTAAGCATAGCAATGAAAACAAAATCAGCCAAGGCCCCTCCCTCATGGGACTACATTCTAAAATTATTTATGCTTAAAAGATTAAATAGAAAATATGTATGAAATTCTGTTATAAACTATAAGATATATCTATACTGTATTTTATGCCATTGATAAATTGGAAAATAATTGCTTAGCTCTTTGTGAAAAATCCACATTGCCTTTTTAATTGGTGCCCAGTACAAATGTACTCAAGGCATTCTTAAATCACCACCTTTGGTTTTAATTTGGGAAATAAAAATTTTGCCACCATTTATTTTTTAAAATGGTCCCCATCACTGTGTTCTATATATTTATGAGAATTTTATGTTTCCATATGAATATGATTCTTAGTACTGTGATAATAAAATAACTGTATATTTTCATTTACAAAGCATTTAAATGTTCATGTACTTTTACCCATATGATGCATTATACTCCCTATAATGTGCAATGAAACTAGCAGTGCAATAATTAGTATCTCAAATATAGCCATTTGGAATGTGGGAAGTTCTGAAATATCCTTATAAATTCAAAATGGCTCATTTGCGAATCAAATGTCTCAAATATGATTATCGCCCAGAAAAGAGAAAATGAAGAGACTAATAGTTCTGAAAACCTACAGGAGAGATTCATCTGCTTTTCTTCTGAGAGGTTCCAAATGATTAATTTTTAGCTCTCAAAAATAATTATCAAAACTCTGTGCCTCTTAAGTATTTTTACTTGGAAAATATCTCTGAGGGTGGCTCTTGGTCTCAGGATTATAGACTCCATTCAAGCTCTTCAAATGATAGACATAGAAACAAATATTCTTTAAAATTAACTGATATTTGTTCTGTAATTAGTTTATAAATAGCAGGGTCAGATTAAAAGGGAACCTGCTGACAACTGAGCACCATCTAGAACTCAGTAATTTTTGGTGCTAATCAAATTACATATTTAACTTGAATATTTCAAATACTTTCTTTCTTTTCAAGCAACATAGTTCCATAGCACTGTGTGTGTTAGTCCGTTTCTGTTGCTCATAACAAAATACCTGGAACTGGGTAATTTATAAGGAAACAGAATTTATTGCTTACAGTTTCTGAGGCTGGGAAGTCCAAAGTCCAGGGAACATATCTGGTGAGGGTCTTGGTGATGGCGACAGTGATCAAGGGGTCTCACATGGCAGAAATGGCAGAACAGAGAGAGACTAACCTCTCCTGTGCTCTTCTTTTAAAGCCCTGAGAACCACACCCCTGCCCACCATTCACTATAGCACGTTTCTACAATCAAGTCACCTGTTCAAGGCCCCACCTTTCAATTACCATTATAGGATTTCCCACCCTCAACAGTTACAGTGGGGGATTAAGCCTCAATGAGGTGGGGAGGTGGCATTTAATCTACAGCACACTGCTTAACCATAAATGGTCATTTGGGATCTAGCATTTCAATACATTACATTCATCTTCATAGTTATCTTGAAGGAGTGCAAAAGGTAAGAAAGATTCGCATGTAATCTTAAACTTCCAACACACAGGGCAAGAATCTAGACTGTGGTGTGATACCTACTATTGGGTATGAAAAGGGTCTCAACTACAAAGTCATTTGAAAGCCTTACACCTATAAAGTATTTGACAAGAAAGAATGGTTATTTCCAACTTACATTATAAACTGACAGAAAAGCAAGCACTTAAAAAGAAGGCATTTAAAAAGAAGCCAGCAAGCAACTGGAAATAACCCGGTCTCAGATCCTCTCACATAAGTCAATCATTAATTCAATTCTTAATTGTTTTTAGGTGTGCGTAGGTAAGTGTTGCCTTTCTGGGTTATGATTTTTGATAGGATAGATGGATTGTTTCTTTATTTAAGAGCCAAATGAGGAATATTATGTGTATGTTGTTATAAAACCAAAGGTATTTTTCCCTTTATAAAATAAGCAAACATACTCATCAAAATTTATTATCTAAAGTCTAAAGTTTGCCTGGGCTATTGTGTATTAGTCTGTTTCTGTTGCTTATGGAAGAATATCTGATACTTGGTAATTTATAAGAAGTGAAATTTATATCTTACAATTTGGAGGCTGAGAAGTCCACAGTCCAGGGAACACATCTTGTGAGGACCTTAATCTTGGTGGGAACTCTCCAGAGTTCTGTGGTGAAGCAGAGTATCACATGGCAAGAGAATGGGCTGAGCAAGGGTTTGTTAATCTTCTCACTTGCCCTGCTTATAGAGCCCTCAGAACCATGCCATTAGTCCATGAATGGATCGATCCATTCACTAGGGCACAATCTTCACAATCTAATCACCTTTTAAAGTCCCCACCTTTCAAATACCCCACCTTTAAAATACCTTTTAACACTGAAACAATGGAGATCAAGTTTCTAATATGTAAACTTTTAGGGGACACATTTGACCCATAGCATATTTTGTTCATTGCTTACCTCCAAATAATGAAGAACAGATCTACATTTCTTCAAGACAAAAATAATAATAGAACTGGAGTGATTTTACTTAAAAAAAAAAAACAAAAAAACAACACAGTTTTGCCCAAAATTTGGTTTTTGGGTATTTCTTGCTGCTGTTAGGGCAGAGAAGAAAATTCACCACAATATGGCACTTTGGCATGCTAAGTGCTTTGAGAATTGAAAGGCCTCAGAAATAAGCCTCAGAGGCTTAGGACCACCACACCCTGAGCCAGCCAAGCCAGAGAAAGCAGGCAGGATGGGACTTTCAACCCAGGCCAGTCCCTGCCACCGGAAGAGACTTAAGAGCCTCAGAGCCCCCACACACCAAGCCAGCTGTCCCAGAACAGGCATGCACAGTGGGACCCCCAGCCCAGGCTAGATCCTACAGCCCAGAAGTGGCAGTCCCTTCAGGATCCAAGCCAGACATCAGGGCGAAATGAGTGGATAGTGAAACCCCCAGCAACAATGACAAAACACCAAAGAAAAGATACCAGAAATGTGAAAAATCAAGAAAGTACATGGCCACCAAAGGAAAATAATAACTCTCAAGTGCTAGATCCTATAGAATAGGAAGTCATTGAGATGACAGACAAGGAATTTAGAGTAACAATTCTAAGGAAACTAAATGAGATACAAGAAAACTCAGTTAGACAACACAATGAAATGAGAAAAAATATAATGGATCTGAAAGAAGACATGTACAAAAAAATCAATACCTTGAAAAAGAATGTAGCTGAGATTGTGGAGCTAAAGGATTCATTCAACGAAATGAAAAACACAGCACAGAGTTTAATGAGCAGACTTGAACAAGCAGAAGAGAGAATTTCTGACCTTGAAGACAGGCTGTTTGAATTAACACAAGCAGACCAGACAAAAGAAAAAAGAATCAAAAAAATAGAAGAAAATCTAAGAGAGACAACAGACAACCTTAAGCACTCAAATATCCAAATCATGGGTATTCCAGAAGGGGAGGAAAAAGGAAATGGCATTGAAAACATACTCAATAAAATAGTAGCAGAAAACTTCCCAGGTATAGGGAAAGTCACAGATCTCCAGATTCAGGAAGCCCAAAGATTCCTAAACACAATCAACCCCAAAAGGTCCTCTCCAAGACATGTGATAATCTAACTGGCAAAAATCAAACACAAAGAGAGAATCTTAAAAGCTGCAAGAGAGAAGCAGCAAGTCACCTATAAGGGAGACCCAATCAGAATAACATCAGACTTTTCATCACAAACCCTAAAAGCCAGAAAAGAATGGGATGGTATATTCAAAATACTAAAGGACAAAAATTGCCAGCCAAGAATACTTTACAAAGCAAGGCTATCCTTCTGAAATGAAGGACAAATAGTATGTTTCTCTGACAAACAAAAACTGTGGGAGTTCGCTACCACACGCCCTGCCCTACAAGAAATTCTCAAGGAAGTACTGGGTTTGATACCACAAAAACAACCATCACTACCATGAATACACAAGAAAGAACAATACCTACCAGCAGAACAAAAATGCTAACAAAAGAGAGAAAAAATATCACCCCAAGAAACCAACAAATACAGAAGACAAACAGAAAATTAGAAAGAAAGGAACAAAAGATAGTTAAGACATCTAAACAAAAATCAGTATAATGCTAGGAGTAAATCAATACCTCTCAATAATAACTCTGAATGTAAAGGGACTAAATTCCCATTCCAAGGACACAGACTGACTGATTGGATTAAAAAGATGGGCCCAACAATATGCTGTCTGCGAGAGACTCACTTGACCTGTAAAGACTAACATAGACTAAGAGTGAAAGGATGGAAAAAGATATATCATGCAAGTAGAAATGAAAAACGAGCCCGAGTAGCTATTCTTATATCAGATAAAATAGACTTTAAAGCCAAAACCATTAAAAGGATAAAGATGGCCACTATATAATGATAAAAGGATCTATCCATCAAGAAGACATAACAATCATAAATATATATGCACCCAATGTTGGAGCAGCCAAATTTACAAAGTAAGCATTACTAGATCTAAAGAAAGAGATAGCACTAACACCATAATAGCGGGGCCTGAACACTCCATTCTCATCATTGGACAGATCATCTAAGCAAAAAATCAAGATCTAAACAATACTTTAGACCAATTGGACTTGGCAGATATCTATAGAACATTCCATCCAACAACCTCAGAATATTCATCCTTCCCATCAGCACATGGAATATTCTCCAGGATAGACCACATGTTAGGTCACAAAGCAAGTCTCAACAAATTCAAAAGAATTGGAATTATTCCATGTATTTTTTTCTGATCACAACAGATTAAAATTAGAAATCAATAATAAATGAAACTCTGAAAACTATACAAAAACATGAAAATTAAACAACATTCTACTTAATGACATATGGGTCCAAGAAGAAATTAAACAGGAAATCAAAAACTTTCTTGAAACTAACTAATGAAAATAATGACACATCATACCAAAACCTGTGGGATACTGCAAAACCAGCATAAAGGGGGAAATTAATCACATTAAATGGTTACTTCAGAAGAATGGAAACAGGGCAAATAAATAACCTAACACTTCACCTTAAAGATCTAGAAAAACAAAATCCAAACCTAAAGTTAGTAGATGGAAAGAAATAATTAAGATCAGAGAAGAACTAAATGAAATAGAAACCTGAAAAACAATACAAAATATCAATGAAACAAAAAGTTGTTTTTTTGAAAAGATAAATAAAATCGACAAACCTTTAGCAAGGTTAACTAAGAAAAGAAGAGAGAAGACCCAAATAACAAAAATTAGAAATGAAAAAGGTGATATTACAACTGACACCTCAGAAATACAAGGAATCATTAGAGACTACTATAAACAGCTATATGCCAACAAATTTGAAAATCTGGAGGAAATGGATGAATTTCTGGATGCATACAAACTACCAAAACTGAGCCAAGAAGATATAGAAAATCTAAACAGACCAATAACAACAAAAGTGATTAAAGCTGTTATCAGAAGGCTCCCAATGAAGACAAGCCTAGGACTGGACAGGTTCACTGCAGAGTTCTACCAAACCTTCAGAGAGGAACTGATACCAGTTCTCTACAAACTGTTCCAAAAGATTGAAACAGAGGCTATTCTCTCAAACTCATTCTATGAAGCAAATATCACCCTGATACCAAAACCAGACAAAGATGCATCAAAAATAGAAAACTACAGGCCAATATCCTTGATGAATATAGATGCAAAAATACTCAATAAAATACTAGCTAACAGAATACAGCAACACATACACAAAATAATACACCATGATCAAGTGGGATTCATCCCAGGGATGCAAGGTTGGTTCAACATATTGAAATCAATAAATGTGATACACCACATCAGTAAAAGCAAAGATGAAAACCATATGATCATCTCTATAGACATTGTAAAAGCATTTGACAAAATTCAACATTCTTTTTTTGTCTTTTTTCGTGTCCGGCAATGGATCGCAACCCTCAGTGTCGTGCCCGTACCGGACCGGGACCAGCAACGGTATCGCAACCTTCAGTGCTGCGGCCGCACCTCGCTCAGCCAGTGAGAGGGAACCGGTCTGTATGTGGGATCCGAACCCTCGGCGGGAGCGCCACTGCGCCCCCAAGCGGCGCACTGTAGCAGTGCGCCACCAGGCCAGCCCAAAATTCAACATTCTTTAATAATAAAGATATATACGATAAGCCCACTGCAAATATCATACTGTATGAAAAGCTTTCAGCTTTTCCCTTAAAAACAGAAACTAGACAAGTACACATACTATCACCAATCCTATTCAATATAGTATTGGAAGTACTAGCCAGAGCAGTCAGAGAAGAGAAGGAAATAAAGGGCATTCAGATCAGAAAAGATGAAGTCAAGCTGTCCCTTTTTGCAGATGATATGATCCTATATATCGAACAGCATAAAGCCTGTATTAAAAAAAAACGCCTAGAGTTGATAAATGATTTCAGCAAAGTTGCAGGGTACAAAATCAACACACAAAAATCAATAGCATTTCTATACTCCAACAGTGAACATACAGAAAAAGAAATTAAGAAAGCTAGCCCATTTACAATAGCCACCAAAAAAATAAAATACTTAGGAATAAAGCTGACCAAGGATGTGAAAAATCTCTATGAAGAGAACTACAAACCACAGTTGAGAGAAATTAAAGAGGGCACAAAAAGATGGAAAGATATCCCATGCTCTTGGATTGGAAGAATTAACATTGTGAAAATGTCCATATTACCCAAAGTGATTCAATGCAATCCCCATCAAAATTCCAATGACATTTTTCTCTGAGATAGAAAAAGCTATCCAGACATTTATGTGGAACAACAAAAGACCATGCATAGCCCAAGCAATCCCGAGCAGAAAAAATAAAGCTGGAGGCATAACACTACCTGACTTTAAACTATAGGACAAAGCTATAATAACCAAAACAGCATGGTACTGGCATAAAAATAGACACACAGATCAATGGAATAGAATAGAGAACCCAGAAACCAATCCATATGCCTACAGCCATCTGATCTTTGACAAATTTAGAAAATATACATACCAGGGAAGAGACTGCTGGTTCAACAAGTGGTGCTGGGAAAAGTAGATACTCATATGTAGGAGAATTAAACTAGACAAGTACCTTTCACCATATGCCAAAATCAACTCAAAATGGATTAAAGAATTAAATATACATCCTGAAACAGTAAAACTTTTTAAAGAAAATATAGGGGAAACACTCCAGGAAGTAGGAGTGGGTACAGACTTCAGGAATAGGACCCAAAAAGCACAGGCAACAAAAGGAAAAATAAACAAATGGGATTATATCAAACTAAAAAGCTTCTTCACAGCAACAGAAACAATCAACAGAGTAAAAAGACAATCAACAGAGTGGGAGAAAATATTTTCAAAATGTACATCTGACAAAGGATTAATATCCAGAATATACAAGGAACTCAAACAACTTTACAGCAAAACAAACAAACAAACAAACAAACAAACAAACAAAACCAAATTAAAAATGGGCGAAGGAGCTGAATAGTCATTTCTCAAAGGAAGATACATGAATGGCCATGAAAACATGCTCAATCTTACTCAGCATCTGGGAAATGCAAATCAAGACCACTTTGAGACACCATCTCACTCCAGTTAGGATGGCTAACATCCAAAAGACTGAGAATGATAAGTGCTGGAGAGGTTGTGGAGAAAAAGGAACTCTCATACACTGTTGGTGGGACTGCAAAATGGTGCAGCCTTTATGGAAAATGGTATGGAGGTTCCTCAAACAATTACAGATAGATCTACCATATGACCCAGCTATTCCACTGTTGGGAATATTCCCAGAGGAATGGAAACCATCATGCTGAAGGGATACCTATACTCCCATGTTTATTGCAGCTCTATTTACAATAGTCAAGAGTTGGAACCAGCCCAAATGTCCATCATCAGATGAGTGGATAAGGAAACTGTGGTATATCTACACAATAGAACACTACTCTGCTATTAAAAAAAAAAAAAGGATTAAATACTACCATTAAAACAACATGGATGGACTTAGAGAAAATTATATTAAGTGAAACAAGTGAGGCACTGAAAGAGAAATACCACATGTTCTCACTTATTTGTAGGAGCTAAAAATAAGTCAATCAATAAATACAGAAACAAATAAAGGTGGGGGGGAGAAGACAGAATAACCACAAAAATTCCTGGAACTATTTAAGTCAAGTGAACAGATACGATTGGGTGGAGGGGTAGAGGAAGGGTGGAGAGGAATGGGTAAAGGGGCATGAAAATCAACCACAACGTATACTGAGAAGTAAAATTAAAAAGAAAAAAAAAAAAAGAAAGAAAAGAAAAGAGATGCAAAGTAAAAATACCAGAAAAAAAAGAAAAAAGAAATAAGCTTCAGAACCAAGATAATTCTCTGAATTTTCCCCACCTCCCTGTCTCTCTGATCCTCCTTTCCCAAAGCACCAGGAGGGAATTTTTCTGGAATTCCTCATCTGCCTGAGAAAGCTTCTTTCCAAAAGAAATGAAATTGTCTTAACACTCCTTCTCTAGGTATGTCTTCAAATAACCAGAAAAGATCAACCAACATCAGAAAAGGGAAGACTGTGAGTCTTCACCATGTCCAGACAGACTTTTTATCTGTTCTCTGGTGGGAATCTCCAAGAGATTACCTGGGAGGCTTTCTCTTCATAATAAGATTACCTTAGTTTAAGTTCTGCTCCTCACTTTCCTGACGCCTTCCCCAGAGCTCAGAAGGTCTTTGTCATTTACTTCTACATTCCCATCTCCCTCCTCTTCTACATAGAGGGAGGATACATCAGCATCTGTACTGCAGTGGTACTTCATTGGCAAATTCCCTCATGCTATGCATGTTAAATAAATTAGGCTGCCTTTTTCTCCTATTGATCCACCATTTATCAGTTCATTTTCAGTGAACCTTCAGAGGGTAAAGGGGGAAGCTTTCTTTCTTTGCTCCTACACTGCTATGAAGGGAGTGTTAAAGACTGAGTATCTTTCTTTGTAAATACCAAAGGGAGAGATTTTCAATTTGGGAGTTTCTTTCAGATTATGCTTATGTGCTATGTAGCTTCCCAAAGTCAAGGAAGGAAAAAAACTCATACCACCACCAAAAACCAGAGAGGTAAAAAAAGTTATGAGTTTTTTGTTTGTTTGTTTGTTTTTCATTTCAGGAAACTGGCTTCACATTGCTAAATAACTCACCTCTGGTCACCTAGAAAGTTAGCAGCGGATGTACTAAAACATCATGATCTCAAGCATCCTGTACATTTTCCACCACATCATTCTCTCCTTACAGAAAGCTGCTTTAAAATGAAGTTAGGTTTTGATGTTTATTAAATTATTACAAGCATATTGTTCAAAATGCAAGCAGAGGTAGGAAATCATTGCCTTTGCCTCACCCCTTCCCATGCCCAGTTCTGCTTTCCAGAGTCTCTGTGTATAACCATTTCTGAGTTTTGTTCTCCTGGTATTTACACTCCTCCCCTACCCCTCTAACAGAACACTCATACTGCCATTTTTTTAACTTACCTATTTTAAACAATGTCTCTTACCTCAGGCTATGATGAATGAGACTTCAATGTATTTACACCACTTCCCACTTTTCCTCTCCTCAATCCTACAAAATACTTTAAAAATTAGTCTGTTTGCCCATTGGTTATCTTTGCAATTTCAAAGACTATTTTTAATCTCAATTTCTTATCCGGTGGCAGTAGCTCTTGATTCTAAATTTTTAAAACAATAATATTAACTTTCCTACACTTTTTTCTACCTCTTCCAATTCCGTTTTGAACATCTCTCACAACATAATCTATCTTTACTTTTACCATGTCTGGATGGATTTCATTTAGATTCTGTTTTTACCCATAAAAAAGTCTTTTGTTATTTGTCTGTGGATGGATCCTAATGAAAACCATTAATCACCATTTGTAGCATTATAGCTATGCAAATATTGTTTATTTCAGAGTCAAGAAGTTTGCAGCAACTATATTTTCTTCTTCAAACATTTGATGACACAAATCCTATGTGAATTTTCTTGGAATCCAGCTGGAATGGAATCTTCTTTGCTTATATTTCTCAAATGGCTTTGCTTAGTCATTCAATTACTTATTCAATAAATATTTAGTGAGTATATGTTATAGGTGCTAGACACTCAATAGTTAATAAAACACAGGTCCCTGATTTCATGGAGCTTCTATTGTAGTGGGAGTGAGAAAACAATAAATGAGTACACAATAGGTGTATCAGTATGTTAAGTGGTGATGAGTGTTGTAGAGAAAAAGAAAATAATGAAGGATAAGAGATTAACAAGAGCTGCTGTTAAATAAGGTGGTCAGGTAAGACTTTTGTGATAATCTAACATTTGAAGACAGACCTGATTGAGGTGAAGGAAAATGTCTCATGGATACTGATGGTCAGGAAATAACAAGTGCAAAGGGCCTGAGAAGACAGTGTAATTTGTGTGCTCAAGAAACAGCAAGTTAGTTTGGCTGAGGGAGAATAAAAGGGTGATAGTTGTAGGAACTGAGGTCAGTCACGCAGGAGGAGGCTAGATCACATAATACCTGTGGACTCTGGATTTCACTCTAAGAAACATAAGAATCCATGGGAAGATTTTTGAACAAATGAATAACATTATCTGATTTGTTAGGACAACATTACAAAAGTTTAAGTGAGTGATTATGGTAACTTTGATCATTGTGGATTCTGGATTTGTTAAATAGGACCTATAAGATTTTCTGATGTACTGGAAGTAGAGTGTATAGCAAAAAAAAAAAAGGGGGGGGGGGGAAATTGAAAATTTTTACAAATTATTCTTTGATAGAATATATAGAAATGGGAACGAGTAGGTGAAAAGTGCCTTTTAGCTCTGTTTTTTCTGTGTTTCTGGGGTGATCTTCAGATCTGAGCTAGTTGATCTCTAGGCCTTCTGCTGCTGTCACCTGGAACTTTCCTTCATTGTTCTACTAGGTTGATTTCATTGTTTCTTACTTTCCATGGGTTCCTTTTCTTTTTCTTCTAGATTTCTACAGTTTTTGCTATTATCCAACCTCAAGTAACTTCCTAAGAATGTGAAGCATCAGATTTTCTGTGTCTGAAGCATCAGATTTGCATGTCTGAAAATATTTTTATGTTTCTTTCACATTTAATGGGTGGCTTGATGGGAAGTGTGTGACTCCAGGTGGGGGGGAAGGGAGGCGAGGGTGCTTCTGCTTTGCTCCACTGTCATTAGTTTTGCTTCTGAGAAGCCTGTTACCAATTTGATATTATTCTTTTGTAGATGATCTAACAGTTTTCTCTGGAAGCTTTTAGAATCTTCTCTTTTTCTTCATTTTTTTAAAATTTCACAATGATGTGCTTGAGTGTAAATCTTTCCACGTTAATTGCACTGAGTGCTGAGTGTATCCTTTCACTCTGAAGGCATGAATGCTTCTGCCCATGGAAATTCGCTTGTATTATTCCTTTGATAATTTTCCATCCACCAATTACTCTGTTCTCTTTCTGCAGCTTCTATTAATCAGATCATAAGGTATATGGATGGATCTTCTATGTCTCTTACCTTTTCTCAGGCATTTTATGCCTCTTTTTCTCATTCTATGTTGTAGAAAAGTAACATGTATTTAAATCCCAACACTTCTGTTGAATTTTGTATTTCAGTGTTAACTGATCTTTCAATCTTTGATTTGGATATTTTTTTGCCTATGATCTCATACCTTTTTTTCTTGAATTAACAATTTCTCTTCAAATCTCTTTGACTTCTGATTAGAAGAATTATTTTCTGAATGGTTTCTACTTCTTTTTTTTTTTTTTTTTTTTTTTTTGGGGGTTTTTTTCGGGGTTTTTTTTGTTTTTTTTTCTTTTTTTTTTTTTTTTTTTTTTTTTTGAGAGGCTTTTTCCAGGTGTTTGTTGTGTTTTTTCACTTTCATGTGACTGGCTTTCCTAAAATGATGATCTCTGACTTTATACTGATGTTGGGGCTCAGAAAACAATAACCTGAAGTAAGAACCTTAGAAACAACCTCAGAACAAAGTTTCTTTCTAAACTTCTCCTGCCCTCCTGTCTCTCACCCTCATTTTCCCCCAGCGTAAGCCATAGGAATTAGAATTCCTCTTCCCCAAGATGGGTTGTAGAAACCAGAACCCCTTTTCCACAAAGCCAGCCATAAAACCTAAAAATATTACTCTAACTTTCTCATTACTTTCTGTGCCAGAGCTGGCCATTAAAAAAAAAAAAAACCTCTTTGACCCACCTTATTTGATTGTAGGTCATAAGACCCCCTTCCAGAGAGGGCCCTGCCCCATACCCAGAAGGAGGGGATGCTGCACAGAGAGATTGAGAAGACCGAAAGGACAGGACTTGCTGGGTTTCCCCTTTCAGTCTATTGCTATTAAATCATACCCTTTTCATCCGATCATATTTCTACACGGTTATTCATGAGAATAAAAAGGGATAGTTTGGGCCGGCCCGGTGGCACACTGCTACAGTGCGCCACTTGGGAAGCGCGGCGGCGCTCCCGCCGAGGGTTCGGATCCCACATACAGACCGGCCGCTCACTGGTTGAGCGAAGTGCGGGCGCAACACCGAGGGTTGCGATCCCGTTGCCAGTCCCGGTCCGGTACGGGCGCGACACTGAGGGTTGCGATCCGTTGCCGGTCACGAAAAAAGACAAAAAGGAAAAAAAAAAAAAAAAGGGATAGTTCACCCCAGGTATTTGGGTCTTCATTCTGAGAACTCCTGTGCCCATGAAACCATGATTAAATAGATTTGTTATAGCTTTTATTCTTGTTAATCTGTCTATTGTCAATTCATTTCAACAGACCTAGACTAGAACCTTCAGAAAGAAAGTTTGAGCTTTCCTACACTGAACAATGAAGTTTTAAAACGCTGGTCAAGATCTCTATGAATATGGGTGGGATTTGATGACTCTGGCCCACTGTTGCACTAGGAATCCCAAATGCCAGGGCTTTTCTCTGGGGCTCTAATGTCCACCTTAGGCACTCTAGTTCTTTCTAAACAGCTCTTTTAATTTCTTTTGAGAAGAAACCTCCTTTTTCCTGAACAAGATATTTAACTGTCAGGCATTCCATGAACGGACATGGTGCTGGTGATAGAGTTCAAACGTTTTTAGACAGACTTTTAATTAACAACACTGCTTTCTGGTTAACTTCTTTCACATCTGGTATTTCTGAGTCTGAGCTCTTAAGGGGTCTACAGGGCAAAGTAGGCCCCTTTCTAAGCCAATTTTCTCTCCCGTTACCATTCTTTCAGCTGTTCTTTTTTTTTTTTTTTTTTTCCCTCCCTCTAAGAAATTTGTTTTGGCCATTTCTTACCTAAGAGTCTCCTTCTAATTTTTAATTATCATTGTATCACTTACTGGGGTTTGAGAATAGAGAGACAGGGAGGAGAGGAAAAACTCATATGATAAATCCATCTTCTCAAACCAAAAGCTTTAAAACATTCATTTTAAACTTAGGTGTCTCTCTGCAGCACATTCTCCTCTAAATAGTAGGCATAATGGACCACATAACTATTAAAGACAAATGATGATAGGACTCAGCTAGTCATTTAGGTTGTACTTCTTGAATATATATAAACATTTCCATAAAAAGACTAATCTACCCACTAATCCCAATCAACCACCCACTGCAAAGTGATGGAAATAAAATGACAGGTATTTAATGCCATTAGAGTGGCTTAATCCTACAGTGTCTTGTTGCATAATGCTCTACTCAAACTAATTCTGATTGTGCCTGTTGTTATTATGCTGTTAAAATTACTAAATTT
Organism: Galeopterus variegatus; assembly: GCF_000696425.1. NCBI lineage: Eukaryota > Metazoa > Chordata > Mammalia > Dermoptera > Cynocephalidae > Galeopterus > Galeopterus variegatus. The sequence continues at coordinate 210,701 of NW_007731134.1, read as the reverse complement.
AGTATCAATACCCACCGAGAGGCTACGGTTATTTTTCATGGAAACTCCACAGTTCTAATTTGTACCAACTGGATATTAAATAACTCACAAAAACAACTCACAACAAAGGGCAGGAAGAAGTAAATCATAAATTGGATAATATGTTAAAATGAAAGCTGAAAGCAACTGAATATGTTTAATGTTTATGACAGAAAGCTGTGTCTTAGTTCAACTAGTTTAACTAAATTTAATTTTAAAAATGAAAGCAAAAAACAGGTGGAGATGAGGGCATGGGAATAAAACTAAGCAAATTTATAGTTGTCTGTTGCCAAATGAAAAGATCTGACTAAAGTATCTCTTTTTCAAGCAGTTTGTGTATCTAAAAATAATCTTACCTTTAAGGAGGCCTCCATATATAGTCGTTCTGTAGGAAGCCCTGGGGGCAAAGAGAAGACTTTAACTTAAGTGAAAAGCTAGCCTGAGAATTGCCTCAAGGCAAAAGCCATTATACACTTCTCTTCCATCCTTAGACAAGCAGAAAGCAGAGCTTCCTACTGATACACATCAGCCCAAAACTTGGCTCTCATTAGCTCTAAGTCTATGGAAATCTTTAGAACCTTGGATCACCCCACCAAGCTCATTAAGTGTTTAAAATTAGGCATTCTTTTCATGAGAAGCAGCAGGAGTTTTTCCTGTAGCACAGATATATATATATATGAAGACCCCTGAGGCTTTGTTAGGTTAACAAAGTGCATTGAAAGTGCTCACTAGGCCTCATTGGCTGTACTTGTTAGCCCAGATTTCATACTTAGCACTAAAATAGAGCAGTGATTGGTATACCCAAATCCATTTACATTTTGAGATCTGAACGTCTTACCTTTTTTTTTTTATGTACTTTTAATCCTAAATCTAACTGTTTACGTCCTATTTCTAAAAGTGTTTGGGGAGGTGTGGGGAGAGCATTCAGTTACTAGTGTCAACTATGCTAAAATCACAGAGAAAAAAAATTCCCCAAGAGGTGAAGGATTCAGTAATACACATCCGATTGAATTCTGCTTTATAACATGAGCTAGACTTTTCAGCTTCCATGAGACCCGAAAGTAAAATTGCCTGTGTTCTCTTGGATGTAATTATAGCCACAAAGTGTCCAAAGTCTCTTTATTTATGTCAAATTAAGGCAGATATCCATGGCACTGAAGCTCACTGAAATGGTTGTGCTTAATGTGCTCCATATGACTTGTAAGGTTCCGGGGAGCAAAGCACGGGGGGATACAGCTTGTGTTCACATGCAGTAAAAAGACATCCTAAAGAAAAAATCTAGCTGGCAGAGCCACAGCTCCAGTGTCCGCAACCTGCTAACTCTCTGCTGCTTTGCTCCCGCTATTTCCCAAATTATCAGGAAAAGGTAGGAAAGCAGTTCTCCTTATTATAAAACAATGCTATGGTACATAAAATGTCAGTCTGCTGCCCTGTTACCTCAAATAGTACAGGTGTAAATCTTGAAGAGGGCAAAAAGTTCAACTTGCCTTCAGCAGGGAAAAGAAGCAATTATTTAGCTGTTAAGAAAAATCCTAATATCATTATCAGATGACCCTAATAGCCACCTGATATGTGGCTCTTATTTTAAATGGATTCAAAATACATTTTAAAATCTCAAATTCAAATCATATGGAAATAATATAAGTTATCATAAAGGTGTTTTGAGATAATTCTAAATGTCAATTTAGCATATTTTCATATATTGGTTTTCTAAAGTGAATGAATAGCTTCTTTTATGAGGTAAATGTCATTTGGTCAAATGAAAAGGACAATCATATTTAAAGGTCAGCCAATAGAGTGAGGTAGTTGTAGTTACTAGTGTTAAAATCTTCCTATATAATCTTCCTATATTATCTTTGAACAAGAGGACCCCACTATTTTGACTAAAATTATGCACAATAGCTTGGCTGCTTATCTTCTTTGTTCCCATTTTTGCTACCATGTTAATCCTCCAGTATTTCTTGTTTAGCTCAAAGCATTTTGTCCAGTGAATCTCACTAGATTGCCTCTATTTTTTGTACAATAAATACACATATATTTCAATGGCAGCTTTTTTTTTTTTTAAGTTAAAGTAACTGAATTGTTTTCTTTTTCCAGAAAAATATGAATTCTCTTACAGTCAGGGAATAAACCTTCTTAAAAAACAGAAAATCTGAAAATTCAGACATATGCAAATGCTCTTAGGATCATATTTCTCAAGCCCTGTCCTGTGTGGAGACATCATACAACCATTAAAATTGAGTGTCTTAGTTCATTTTCTGTTCCTGTAACTGAATACCCGAGACTGGGAAATTTATAAAGGATAGGGGTCTATTTAGCTCATGGTTCTGGAGGCTGGGAAGTTCATGAGCATGGTGCTGACATCTAGTGAGGGCCTTTCTGCTGGGTCATGACACGGTGGAGGCATTACATGATAAGACAGAGAAGGTGTACCTGTCCTCCCAGGTCTCTCTTCCTCTCTTTATAAAACCACCAGTTCCATCATGGGAGCCCCACCCTGATGACCTTATCTAATTCTAATTTTCTTCCAAAGGCCCCACTTCCAAATATCATCAACATATGAATTTTTTTTTTCCTTTTTTTTTGTCTTTTTTCGTGTCCGGCAACGGATTGCAACCCTCAGTGTCGCACCCGTACCGGACCGGGACCGACAACGGGATTGCAACCCTCGGTGTTGCGCCCGCACCTCACTCAGCCAGTGAGCGGGAACCGGTCTGTATGTGGGATCTGAACCCTCGGTGGGAGCGCCACCGCACTCCCAAGTGGCGCACTGTAGCAGTGCGCCACCGGGCCGGCCCATCATCAACATATGAATTTTGAGATTAGGTTTTCAACACATGGAATTTGGGGGACCCATTCAAACCATACCACTAAGCGAAGTTTCTTGTTTACAAAACAAGATAGCATTGCAGTAAAAAGCAACTTGCCTTTCCTCCCAACTCTACCCTCAATGTGTGTGCACACACATGTGCACACATGCACACACCATCTTGACTACTAGACTAGTTGTTACTCTGAATTGGCTACAAAACAACTTTATGGAGATATAGAATTGATCTCTTTCGAGAAAAAAACATTTGTAATAATTCTAGTTTTTGAACTGGAAATAAAAAATAATTATTTTTAACCATTTTTACAACTAAAACCATAAAGATGCTGACAGTTACTAAGCATTTATTTAGGCCCTCTCCCCTGATGCAAATCTCTCTGTGAGATCAACAGCAACAACAAACAAGTTAATAGAGTGAATAATTTGAGTACAGTGGTCCTTCGCTCAAGAGAGTTTTTCAGCCCTATTTTTTCTCTGTTTAAGTATTTGTCTTACTGCTAAGTCACCTTAGCCATCCATGGCTCTCCCAATTCACTGGTCACAGTAACCAAAAGGAAATGAAAGCTGGTGGTTACAGTGTGTTTTTAATTTTCATCAGAAGATAACATAAACATTTAAAAATACCAAATTTTATCATAATTATATATTTCACTGTGATATTTTCCTTTACGTCTATTCGTTCTGATTTGACACTCAAGTACAGGAATATGTTTTAATGTTTGCAGCCTTTGAATAACCCAGTTCAAGTTTTACTAAAGTTTCTTGAATAAGTATTAAGAAGAATTGATAAAAGCCTTTGTTTCACCAGTGCATGTGGTTTAAGAAGATTACCATATTTGACAGTTTCCTTTTTAAAAATTAAATGGAAATTTTCAAGAAACAACTAAAAATTACACAAAAATGAGAAACTGGCTTTGGGCTGATGAGGCAAAAATACTCTGAGTGATTCCAGTGTATTCTTTTGTGTATTCTCCTACCCTTGATGACAGAAAGAAACTAGAACTTCTTTTTAGCAATAGATTACAGCAAAGTTGAAGAGATTTTTTTGGACAGTTAAGGTTCCAAATGAATTGATTTTGAGTGAAGCAGAAGGGAGAGTATCCCACGTGGCCCTGACTTAATCATGTGAAAGTCCTTAAAAGAGAGACTGGCCTCCCTTAACTGCAGAGACTATCTCCTGCTGTCCTTGAAGAAGCAAGCCACTGTGAATTATATAGCTTCTAGGAAATAGAGTAAATTCTGCCAGTAATCACATAAGCTTGGAAGGAGACTCAGGCCTCAGGTGAGAACACAGCCCTGGCTGACACCTGGATTGCAGACTAGGAACACCCTGAAGCAAAAAACCTGAGTTAGTCGTGCCAGGAAATGCAACCTACAGAGACTGTGAGATAATGCATGTGCATTATTTTGAGCCACTATGTGGTAATTTGCTACGCAGCTAGAGAAAACAGATACAGCTGAGCAATACAATATTTTCATATGAATTACATGTGGGAGGGTAATTTGTATTATAAATGAGGTTGAGAATGGAAATGGATTTGGGAATTTCAGGAGCTTCCCCTCGAATTTCTTAACCTTACTCTTCTCTTAAAATTGAGGAAATAGAAGATAAGTAGAACACATCTCCCCAAAGTGGTGGCTAAGGAACACTTGTGATTTCCTGTAACCTCATCCACTTTACCCCTATTCTCACCAAAATGATCACAAAGACAGATTTCATGGTCAAACATTTTTGAGATATCATATACATCTCTCTTACTACCAACCACCTTCTCCACCAGCACAATCACAGAAACCACTGTCTTTAAAGGTTTACACTACATGCCAAAGTTTCTCAGATGCCCTGTAGTAATTTTTTTAATAAAAACCTCCCCTATTCTTTCCAAAAATTATTTGACCATCCAACTGTGTAACAGTACAGCCAAATGTACTTTGGAAAACATTGAACGGTAAGTCCCACTGTAGGGAAAGTGAAAGGAAATGGTCAGGATCCCTCAGATGTTCAGAATCTTGCCAAGCATTTGATATAAAATGCACGTGCACCCAGGTGTTCCTTGGTTATTGTCTAATGTAATTGGGCATGTTCACCCAGGTGTTCCTGAGTTATCAGCCTTAAGTATAAAGGATTAGTGGCTCTGATCCACAGGTTCCCCCACCCCAGGACATCCCTAGGGGGGTGACAGGGAGGCCGCTATTGCTGCTGGAGGCTGTTGCTGCAAGCTTTTGCTTCCAGGGCCCCCAGGACACTCTGGGAGGCCACCTCCACTGCTGATGGAGGCTGCTGTAAGCTGCTGTTACTGCTGCTGCTGACGAAGCTGAGGACTGAGCTTGCATTGGAATGAACCTGTCAACTCCACCAGTGGCTCCCAGGATCTTTCCCAATTACCCAGCTTTTGACCTGTGTGTGAGGGGTCTGAGACCTAGTCTTGACCCAGCCAGCACAGGAGGGATCTATGACCCAGCCTGGCATGTGAGGGGTCTGTGACCAAGCCAGGCATGTGAGGGTCTGTTACCCAGTCTATACAATGGGTTTGAAGGGTCTGAGCCTTAGCCCAACACCCACTGAGAAGAGGCACCCTCAAAAGGAAGAAGAGACTTTTGGGAAAGTGGGTGTCTCAGGTGAAGAATGGCTCAAGCAGAGACTGTGGTAGGAAACAGAAGACATTTCAGACAACAGAGGTTTTGTGGTGTCGGGCGAGGGCTCACAGATGCTTAAAAGCCATTCTGTGCAGACTGGGTCACAGACCGATTGTTGGGCTAAGTCACAGACCCCTCATATGCAGGTGGGGTCACAGTCCCTCAATGCAGGTCATGAGCTAGGTAATTGGAAAGATCCTGGGAGCCACTGGCATAGCTGACATGCTTTAATTTGGATGTGAGCTCAGCTCCCAGCCTCCTCAGAAGCTTCAGTGGTGGCCTGGTGGCCTCCCAGGGGCATGCTGAGGGGCACTGTGGATCAGAGCCGTTTGTCCTTTATACTTAAGTCAGATAATCCAGCGACACCTGGGCACACACGCGCAATTACATCAGACAATAGCCAAAGAACACCTAGGCGCACGTGTGCAGTTAACATTTTCATAGCAAGCAGGCAAGGTCATGCTGGGTAAGATTCTGAACAGCTAAGGGAGCCTGACCATTTGTCTACATTTTTCTGACACCTGGCATGACTATCCACAGCTCCCTCTTAAGGGGGTAATTATTTATGTGTAACCATTTTTTAATCTCTTTTTTGTCAGTGTCACCTCAGAGTGGGACTAGATGATCTACTAAATGTGAGTTAATACCAACGAAGGAACCAAACCAGTGGGAATGATGAAACTGGCTCTTGGTTCGATATTGTTGAATGGACCAGCAAACCCATCCCTGAGTAGAATAGTGAGATTTTTGACTTTCAGTGGTCTGCGACATTTCTAGGTTCTCCACTGTGGTTCCCACCCTAGATGCCCTGTGTCATTTTATTATCTTTAGATGCCACATTCTCCTACTGCTATTACTATTTTCACAACCACTTAGTAGGTCTTTTCCTTCTTATTATTTACTCATGACTCTAAGCCAATCATTATTCTTATTTAAAAGGTAATCAGATATATTTGTTAATAGCCATTAGAAATTACTGTTGGCTACCTAGCCTTAAAGCAATAGTAAAAAGAATTATAGCTTAGGCTCAAGTACAAAACCAAAATCTTTAGTGAGGAAACTTAAATACACTGTGAAAATAAAGAAAGAATTGATTCTCAAAGACTAAGCATCTCTTTTTATTCCTATTTTATCTATCCTTTTTCATTACTTATAGGTCTTTCTCTTTCCCCACCATAACCATAATATCAGCCAAACGTTATAATATATACATAATGCTGCAGAATTCTTCTGTCCTTACCTAATCCCAAGGTATTATGGGTCAGGCATTGCAGTTACCTAGGGGCATCGCACTGGTATCATTGCTGTGGCCTTTCAGCAGAACAGTAGGCGACCAGCCAATACTGATCATTAGTAATGAAAGGATGGAAGAACTGATGATCTACAGAGGACAGTTAATCAAAGGACAGGACTTGAACTTAGGCTCTTTGCTTTTGATCTGCACAATGCACACTTTCATTCAGGCAAACTGGATCAGGTATCACAATATCAAACATCACTTTAGCTGATAGATTCAAGTATTGTGCAACATAAATACTTTCTCTGGTTAAATAGGGAAAGGGGAATTTTTCTAGTTAGCTGGGCAAACGGACATTTGTTTCTGGTTAACTAATCAAGCTTGCAAACAACTTGTTTAGCAAGTTTAGGGTGTAAAGCCATTATCTGTCTGTAGTTGTCAGCAGAGCTGGACCCAGGGAAAGGTGAGTGAGGTGAATCAGGCACTTGCCTAAGTGCAACACTTAACGGGGGAATGCTGACAATCAAATGTATTTTGATGCCACATTTAAAAAAATTAAGTTCAATGCAAAAAGTCATGATAAACAAAGTATCATAACGTTTAATAAAGACAGCATCAGTGACAGTGCTGTGTTGAGCCAAAATGGAACATGAGGCAAAATGAGAAATCAGTAATATTGATCCTGTCTTCATTTAGAATTTTTATATTTTGTTCATTATGGATTTTTTTATTAATTTTTAATTTTTTAAATATTGCCTTAAAATAAGATATGTCTTGACTACTGAGTACTTAAATTTGTGTCCAAAGCAAATGCTTCACTTGCCTTGCCCTAGTCCTGCACCTGCATGGGATCTATTATTCTTAATGTGCTGGCTAACCCAGAAAATATTCCTCATTCTTTTTAGTCTATCACAGTTTGGGGTCAAAAGCCCATACTGTACATTTATGGCTTTCAACAAGAATGTCAAGAATTTTTACTGGAGAAAGAATAGTCTTTTCAACAAATAGTGTTGGAAAAATTAGATATCCACATATAAAAGAATAAAGTTGGATATCTTCCTTATATCGTACACACAGGTTTATTCAAAATTGCTCATAGGCCTAAATTAAGAGCTAAAACTACAAAACTCTTAGAAGAAAACCTAGAAATAAAATTTTGTGAATTTGGGTTAAGCAAAGCCATCTTAGAAATGACCCCAGAAACAAAGGGACAAAGAAAGAATAAATAGATTTGAATTCATCAGAATTAAAAACTTTTGTATTTCAAAGGATACTATCAAGAAAGTAAAAAAGCAACAACAAAATGGAGCAAAATACTTGCAAGTTATATAAATAATAAAGGACTAGCAACCAGAATATATAAAGAATTCTTACAACTCAATGATAAAAATATAAATGACCCAATTAAAAAATCAACAATGGATTTGAATACACATTTCTACAGAGAATATATCTAAAAGGCCAATAACCACATGAAAGAAAAGATGCTTAATATCATCAGTAACCAGGAAAATGTGAATCAAATCACAATGAGATATCACTTCACATGCACTAGGATCCTATAATCAAAAAGAAAGTAAGTGCTGGCTTAGATGTAGAGTAATCAGAATTCTCATCCACTGCTGGTGGGAATGTACAGTGTTGCAGCCTTGTTGGAAATAGTTTGGTAGTTCTTCAAAATGTCAAACACAGAGCTACCATATGACCTCGCAATTCTGAGATAAGTGAAAACATGCATTCACACAAAAAGTGGCACACAAATATTCATAGCAGCCATTATTGAAAACAGCCAATAAGTGGAAATAAACCAAATGTCTATCAACTGGCAAATGGATAAACAAAATGTGGTACATTTTTTGGCAATAAAAAGGAACATTATTTGGCAATAAAAAGGAATGGAGTACTGATACAACTGCATAATATGGATGAACCTTGAAAACAGTATGCTAGGGGAAAGAAACCAGTCAAAAAACCCCAAATTATAGAATTCCATTTACATAGAATCATATATGAATCCATTATCATGAAGTGAACAGAATAGGTAAATCCAAATCCACACAGACAGAAATTAGGTTAGTGGTTGTCAGGGAATGGGAATGACTGCTAATGAATGCAGGTTTCTTTTGGGGGTGATGGTTGTGCAGCTCTGTGCGTATACTAAACACCATTGAATTGTATACTTTAAATGGGTAAATTTTATGGTATGTGAATTATATCTCAATAAAGCTGTTAAAAATAATTGATACCAGGAATTAAGAGACATCTATTACCAGCCTCTATTTCCTTTTCTTTGGTTGAGCTCCAGTAAAAGCTTTTGAAAAGAACTTTCTTCCTCAGGATAGTCTTAGTCAATCATTCCTCTGTTACTGTAAAGTTGAATTTTGCTGTCAAATATTAAATAAAAACTACTATACTATCAGGAAAAGTTCTACTTCATTTCAGTAGGATTTTTCACACCCCTTTCTTGTTTTTGCTTTCTGATTGACAAATAAAAATTGTATATATTTATCATGTACAACATGATGTTTTGTAATATGTACTCTTTGAGGAATGGCTAAATTGACTTAATCAGCTTAAGTGTTCATCAACAGATGAATGGATAAAGAAAATGTTGTATATACACACAATGGAATACTATTCAGCCTTTAAAAAGAAGACAATTCTGACATTTGTGACAACATGGATGAACATGGATGACATTATGTTAAGTGAAATAAACTGTCCACACCCCTCCTTTGATTTATCTGGCTTGCTGGAGTGATTTGAAGTAATTTCCATTTATTTATTTATTTTTTTTTTATTTTTTATTTTTATTTTTTTGTCTTTTTCCGTGTCCAGCAACGGATCGCAACCCTCAGTGTCGCCCCCGTACCGGACCGGGACCGGCCACGGGATCGCAACCCTCGGTGTTGCCCCCGCGCCTCGCTCAGCCAGTGAGCGGGAACCGGTCTGTATGTGGGATCCGAACCCTCGGCGGGAGTGCCTCCGCGCTTCCCAAGCGGCGCACTAGCGCAGTGTGCCACTGGGCCGGCCAGTAATTTCCATTTAGACAGTCACATGATATGAAGGGCTGGAGGCTTGAAGAGTCCACAGGACCTCCCTGGTCACATGTTATAAAACATCCCACTTTATTTATTTTCTTTTCTTTCTTTCTTTCTTTCTTTCTTTCTTTCTTTCTTTCTTTCTTTCTTTCTTTCTTTCTTTCTTTCTTTCTTTCTTTCTTTCTTTTCTTTCTTTCTTTCTTTCTTTTTTTTTTTTTTTTGTAGTTTCAGGAAGGTGAAGTATGGTGTTTGATGAACTAGGAAAAATATGTTGCTTAAACAAGAGAGATTTTAGCTTCTGCCTTTTTCTAAAGGCAGAATATATTTTCTAAGGTGATCTGTTTTGACTTTAAGAGGGTAGACATTTTTATGGACATCCCATTGATAGAGGTTGGATGTGTTGTCCCCCCCAAAGCTCATGTTAAAATCTGATCCCCAATTTGGCAATGTTGGGAGCAGTTTGGGTCATGGGGGCAGGTCCCTCATGAATGGATCAATGCTCGCCCTGGGCCATTGCGGGGAGGAGGTCATGAGTGAGTTCTTGCTCTATTAGTTCCCTTGAGAGCTGGTTGTTTAAAAGACCCTGGCACCTCCCCTCTCTCTCTCTCTTGCTTCCTCTTGCCCTGTGATCTGCTTGTATCCGCAGGCTGCCTGCCACTTTCCTCCATGAGTAGAAGCAGGCTGAGGTCCGTGCCAGATGCAGCTGTCCCAGAATCGTTAGCCAAATAAACCAGTCTCAGGTATTCTGTTAGAGCAACACAAAACCAGACTAATACACCTGTTCACTGTGTCTTCATACATTCTGCATGATAACCTTGTCCAATTACAGATGTTGAAAGAAATCAGGAAGCAACTAATTGGAAGTTTAAAAAATAGTTTAGGGCCGGCCCGGTGGCGCACTGGAGAGTGCGCCGCTTGGGAGTGCGGCGGCGCTCCCGCTGAGGGTTTGGATCCCATGTGGAGACTGGTTCCCGCTCGCTGGCTGAGCGCGGTGCGGACGCAACACCGAGGGTTGCGATCCCGTTGCCGGTCCCCGGTACGGGCATGACACCGAGAGTTGCAATCCCGTTACCGGTCAGTAAAAAAGACGAAAAGGAAAAAAAAAATAGTTTAGATTTCTTTATATCCCTCTCACAGGCTTTAGCATTCATTGATAATTTTCCAAGACAGTTAAAACATAAAATGCTGGTACTACCATAGAAAGGGGTCACTAATATACTGTGATTTAAAAGACACAAAGTTCTCCAACCATTTTCTCCCTTGTATTTCCTGAATGTGTTCAAGCTGTGGAAAGAGTTACAGGCATTATGAGACAAAGCATTGAAGGAATGGAGAAAGCATCCCAATGAAGGTTCAGTGGGAAGCGGGAATATAGTTATTGCCTCAGACATTGAAAGGTTGTGAGTTTTCTTTGCATCTCTAAAAGGCAAAACCAGTATCATAACGTAGATATTACTGATGCAAGTTTTGATATTACTTCATCATAAATAACCCTTTTAGCAGTCAATGCTGGATAAAATAGATCCTCCTCGAGGTCTCACTTTCCCAGGCACTGGAATTGTTCACACTGAAACTGATAAACTCTATTTCTTAAGTGATGTAGAAAGACATTAAAATCTATTTCACCTGAGATTCAACATTTCTTATCATCCAGTCTGGAATCACTCATTTAGTTTAATGAATATTCCTTTGTAAGCTATAAATAACTATAACCACTTCTCACTTATTAACACTGTAGTATGCATTAGTTTTGTTGTTGTTGTTTTAATCTCAATCCCCAACTTAAATAAATTGTTCTGAAGAGTTATGCTAGATTTTGCTTTGTTTTGTTTTCAGAGGATGGAGAGGAAGACTGGAGGCTAAGGTAGTTAGATTAAGTTTAACAGCCGGAGAGGGAGCTCAGTGGTCAACCAGGAAGCAGCAGAAAGGCAACAGACCCCTCAGGGGGTGCAGAAGATGGGTGGAAAGTCACCAATCCTAAAAGTCACCCCCTTCTCAGAGGATAGGGGTAAGATTCCTCCCCCTGACAGAACATTCCTGCTTCAGTGATTGTCTAGCCCTAATGCACGTTGGCTTTGCCACTCAGGTCTCAATGCTATTCCCCCAAGGCAAGGAAAGAATGATTTAGAAAGATCCCATTAACTTAATGCTGGAAACCACATACTTAATTTTAAAAAAAGAGATCTTTATCATTCACTTCTTTAATTGAGATACTAAGCAACATAAAGTATGAGAATTCATCTAATAATCTACAGAATGCACAATAAGTACCAAATTATTGCTTGCTGTTTTTCTATCCAAATTCATTTTTTTAAAATGCCCTCAATACATAAGGTGGTTTTAGAATGGAGAAAGACTCAACCATTCCTAACTATAAAGAAAACATCTGTGGGAAGGCCTGGGCTTGAATTTGAGGTAATATTCAAGGAAAAAGTGAAGTCCAATCAGCAGAGATCCAACAGGGATGTTGCTTCTCAGCACAAAACACAAGACGAACAGAACTGAGAAGCATCTATATTCATTATCCCATCAATAACTATCATGCCACATATTCCAAAATGGCTCCACAAAAAATACTCCAGAGAAGACAACTGAAACATTCATTGGCAAGTTATTGTCTTTGTATAATATACACTTAAAGGGAGCTACAAATGTAAAGGCAGATGTGTAATATATGGCTGGCACCGTTTTTATTTTCTTATACATCTTGCTACTGTCTGGGGGCAATGCTCTAGCGACTGCTGAAATATAATAGCTGCTTTCTCTCTCAGTACACAATTTGACAGCATTTATTCTTTCCTTCAGTGAACATAATTACTTCACATATGGAACCTGTGATAGCCTACAGGCATCTGAGAAAAACCAGAATCATGCAATCTGTCCCCTTTGCGAGCTTAATTTACATTCACAAGTGTCATTTTATTAGGGCTGGCATCATGTAGGATAAAAATTACAGGTCAGCTATGGCATGTCACTGGAAAGTGTGCTTAAGTCAATAATGTGGTATTATTACATTTGGGATAATTTTACAAAGGAGCTATCACAGGAGGATTCTGACCCTTATTTCTTAGTTTTCAGCTTTACTATTACCCACAAGGTAATTCATTTAGAAATAAGTATTGCAGCAAATAGTTTAGCCTGCTGTAAATATTTGTGCTGTGTGTCATACCCTTCAATATAATTTTATTACATCTACAATCTTAGTGGACATGGAAGATTTACCTTGCTAGCTATTAAAAGTGGGCATATTTGGATTTCTACAGTCAAAATGGCTTCAGTTAGAAGCTTGTGCCCTTTATTTTGGCCCGGTTGAGAGTGGAATTTTAAAAGATTGCATTACTGATTTCGTTCCATCATAGGAAAACAACCTTGTTGGTTTCACAGATGTTCCCTGGGAATGAGAAGTGTGAGGCAAGCTGTAGGCATTACAACTCGTGATGGTTTCTGTTTGAACAGTGAGATAGTCCAGAAGTAGCCCTTCCCAGTTGTCGGGCCGGATCCCAGACCCCTCTGCCCCGTCCTGTGCAGGTCCTGAGTCAGGTAAGCCAAAGAAAAACTGAGCAGCTGCTGGCAAAGCGGACATGCTTTATTTTTAGACGTGAGCTCCGCCAACCAGCGATTCAGAGCCGTTGCCTTCCATACCAAAGTACACACACACAGTAGCGGCAACGAGCCAAGGGGCACACGGGCACACTTATGCACGAACTCTGCGTTTAACTAACTTGTTTAAAATGGATGTGCTGAACCATACCCATCTGGATATGAGGCAAGAGGGCCTGACCAAACCAACTCCACTCTCCTCACACCAGGTGACTCCCTTCTCTGTGGAAGAAATCAGAAACTATTTTAACACAAGAAGTTAGAAATGGTCAGCAAAGTCTGATCTATGATTTCTTCATGACCCCCACATTCTTTCAAGAAACTTACAACCTAATAAGTAACTGTACACAATTCTCAGATGATAAGGATGGTGTGCACTGCACCAAACCCTGAGAGCCATGGGCCAAACCAGAACACACCTTCAGCACAGACTCTCAGCCTCGTGCCATCAGAGGTGGCCACGGCATGGAGAGCACAGACCAATGGGAAACCAAAGCTGAGTCTATGAAGGGACAAAGTCAATGACTAGGGTTCAGATAGATACTTAACTAAAAGCGAAGTCATTGAAGTCCAGGCTGGCAAGAGAAAAAAACATAGGAACAGTCTGAATAATTTTTTAAGCAAGATAGGAGAGCTGTGCAGGCCACAATAAGCATTTGGGATTAGGTGTGTTTACCAAAGTTCTTTTTTTTTTTTTTTTTTTTTAACGGTATTTAGACCTCACTGAATCTTTAGAATTACCTTATTTTAACTTCATTTCATTTTTTCAGTGTTTTATTTTTATCAAATCAGTACATAAAGGTGGTTAGAGAATCCAATGGTAGAGAAGAGATTATTTTGAGAAGGTGTTATCCCATGATCCATATCTCTACACCCCTATTCTCCAGAAACGACTCCCTTTGACTTTCAGCTATAGCTCTAGTCTTAATCTCCATACTAAAATGTATGCCATGTTCATAGTTTTTATTTATCAACTTTAGGAACCATCTGTTGTCTTACTGCTTTGAATGATTACTGTATTATTTATAATTTGCACCTAAAAATAAAATTCTACGTATGATCTTCTGATTATTAAAACTTTGTGAATTATAAGGAAAGGAAATTTACTATATTCACTTATCAGATACCATCACATACTTTGTGCAGTAATATTTATGACTTCATACAGTGTGCATTAGGCTCTAGGAAATATAAAATATATAAGGATTCTTTCACATTTTCATCAAGGGTAAGAATCACATATGTTAATTCTACCAAAATTCCTCCAGTTACTAATGAGGACACCTCATAGGTTTCTCAGTACACCACTTTCTCGTCCCCTGTAGGGGACATTAATTAAGATATCCTCCCTCTGGATTTTTTTCAGTGTCATGAGCCAATAAATTCTCTTGAATTTTTGCTTTGAGATTTCTCTTACATGCAACCAAAGGTATCGTAACTTATCCAATCAATCAATAAAACCTGCTGAGTTCCCTAAAAACTGTCTAATTGAGAAACATATATTTGTGTTTCCCTATGTTCCAGAGCTGTTCTCCGGACACAAAGAAAATTAGGTCAATCCTGCCTTCAAGGAGATAACAGTCTATTAAAAAAATACACTGTGATTAGCACAACATTTAAGATACGTTAATAAAGTACAGAGGAAGGTGAGCAATAATTCTTCCTGAGAGATTAAAGGATGGGGCGGATTAGAAAAATTTCTAAGAGAAGATGATGTTTGGACTACATCTCAAAAGATGATTCTTTTAATGGAATCTCATTTGGCTGTAAATGACCTAAGCCTAACTCAGAATGCTTTATACCAAAAAGAAAACGCAGAGTCTCCATAAATGAGAGATATGTTGGATCCATTTGCTCGGAGAATGTCATCCAGAATCTGGTTACCATCTCTCTTTTCTGCCTTGCTCTATACGTGTTTAATTTGCAGACAGGTTTCCCACATCTGATAGTAAAATGGCTCGTGCCGTACTTCGGCTTTATCACACTATCTTACCATCCTCAGGAAAAAGAGCGGAGGGCCTCTTTACCATGGTTCAGCAACTTTTAACAAGTATTTTGTTCCACTATCTGCTGGCTTCCATTGTTTCTGATGATTCATTTGTACCATTTCCTTCTATATACATGTCATTTTCTCTGCTTTCGAAATGTTTTCTTTACTCTCGGTTTTCAGCAGTTTAACTATCATATGCCTAAATGAGATTTTCTTTGTACTTACCCTGTTTCATGTCCATTGAGCTTCTTGCATCTGTACATTTAAGTCATTTACAGAATTTGGAAATATTTAGGTCATTGTTTCTTTACTTTTTTCCTGCTTTATACTCTTTTTGCTCTCCTGTTGAAGCTCCAATTATATGTATGTTAGAACTTTCAATATTTTCCTACAGATCTCTGAGAATCTCTTAATATTTTTCAATCTTCTTTTTGTTCTTCAGACCGGATAATTTCTATTGATTTATCTTTAAGTTCACTGACTCTGTTTTCTCTGTGATCTTTATTCTGCTATTGATACCCACTCAGTGAGTTTATTTCAAATACAATATTTTCAGTTCTAGAATTTTCATTTGGTTTTTCTTTTGTAGTTTACATTCTCCTGAACCAGCACTGCTACTTGGTTGCTGTAAGATATGGGCAAGTCATTTATCTTATCTGAGGGTCCATTTCCTCATAAATGAAATAGAATTATTGCAATTAGACAAGATAATTGTGAAGATTAAAAGCATGTAATATTTTCCACAGAGTGCTTTAAAACACTAGCAGCTAATATTATGGTGGGTTAACTTAATTGCCTCCTAACTGTTCTCTACTGCCACTCCCACTTCAATCCTTTTGTGCCAGAATTTACTTTACATAATATAAATTAGTTCACTCCCATGATTAAAGGATTTCATGATGTCTTAACACATCCAGTAAAATATCTTAATTTCTTTATTCGATTTTAGATACTTTTTATTATGTGACTCCACTGCTTTACCAAACTCCTCTCCCACCATTGCTATATACTCTGAACCCTGATGAGCCTCATTACTTGTAGTTTGTCAACATGGCTGTCACAGTAACAATGCTGTTTTTGCACATGCTGTTACTTGAGTCTAGTATTGCTCCATGACCTATCCCCCACCCTTCATGTACTTCTCGTCTTGCAAGACTTGGCTCAGATGCATCCTTTGTGGATTCTTTTTAAATTTACCCTGGGAAAAATGGTGTCTCCTTGCATTGTGTCCTCATGGCATTTTTTTAGGTCTCTATTATTGT
Source organism: Galeopterus variegatus (assembly GCF_000696425.1). Taxonomy (NCBI): domain Eukaryota; kingdom Metazoa; phylum Chordata; class Mammalia; order Dermoptera; family Cynocephalidae; genus Galeopterus; species Galeopterus variegatus. Next base: position 194,086 of record NW_007731134.1, on the reverse strand, counting down.
ACTTCTATTATATTGCAATTATTATCTATTCATGAGTCTCTATCTTCTCTGTCCCACCAGACTACAAGACCTTTGATAGAATGAACACACTTTATTTTGGGTGTTGAGTTCATAAGCACAAATCTATGACACAGAATAGACAAATCTATGACATCATTTACATGATGAATAAAATCAGCTAGAAATGAAAGACCAGTACGTATCTGAGGAGGAAAAACCTGCATACATTTACAGATTTTAGAATGTAAAATAAATCTTCATTCTTAGTAATGACTGTATTAGCTAAATGTGGCTTCATAACAAACTACCCCCAAATTTAGTAGCTTAAAATAATAAACATTTACTATACCCTAATTTCTCTGAGTCAGGATTCCTGACATAACTTACCTGGATGCCTTTAGCTCAGGGTTTCCCACAAGGCTGCAATCAAGGGGCTGGCCAGGACTACAGTCATCTCAAGGCTCAAGCAGGGCAGGTTCAATTTCCAAACACATTTATGTGGTTGTTGTCAGGTATAAGGTCCTTGGTCGCTGTTATCAAAGGAAATAAGTTTCTTGCCATGTGGGCCACTGCATACGACAGCTTTCTACATGGCGGCTGACTTCCTTCAAAGTGAGCGAACAAGAGTGCAGAGATAGTACACCCAACGTGGAATACACAGTCCTTTTGTAACCTAATTATGGGACTAACACCCCATCACTTTTGCCATAGTCTATCCATTATAAACAAGCAACTAGGTCCAGCCCATGGTCAAGGAGTGGGGATTGCACAAGGGTGCGCTTACCAGAGGTGAGGCATCACTGGAGTCCATTTTAGCTGCTTACTATGATGACAATTAGCAGTTTCAAACAAGTTTTTTTTTTTTTTCTAATAATAAAATTAACAAATTCTCAATACTGGAAACTTGGAAACTAATTTTGAAAAAGAAAAAGTCATCTATATTTCTACCATCTAGGAAAAAACAGTTAATATTCTGGAGTATCACTCTAATATTTAAAACATATATTTATATTGTTGAAATGTTAGCATGAACATCTTGTTTTCAATTATTGTTATGTTTCTGAAAATGCCATACATATGATTGTAGTAGATATACCATTGTTTAGCCATTCTCTACTTGTTGAATATTTAGAACGTTGACTATTTGGGGGTAGCATTAAAGCAATGCTACCCTTATTTTCTAAGACTAGAGTCAATAAACAGTTTTCAAATGACTATGCATACCTTGAAAAATTGGATGCTAAGAAGAGAGCAGGAAATGAAAGCTACCATAACAGAAAGAACTTACATATCCTGTACCATTGTTAGAGTATGGCTTTTTTTATTTTTATCCTGTTTGTTTAGAGGTTTCATTTGAGGTATTTACTTGGATCTAACCAGGGGAATACAGAGTTTATGCTTCATTCAAGTTCTTCTCCAGAAGTAGAAAAGACAGATCACACTCTACAGATTGACAGAACAGCCCTGTTGCAATTATTTTTATTAGTAACAATAATAACCTTTGTTTAGTGTTTTACCTCATAAGGAAGGTAAGACAGATATTATTATCATCTACATATTCCAGAAATGTAGAGTTTACAGTTATTTGCCCAAGGTCCTCCAACTATTAAGTAATGAAATATGCAAATTACATAATTGGCCACATTATTCAAATTAAACACAAATACACAGGTACAAAAGCCAAGTGACATCCTTAACTATGTTTCTAAATCAAGACTTCAAGTTTATGTAAGCTCAGTTTATGAGAAGCCAACAGGCATCCTAATTTCTCTTCAAGTCAGGATTTCAAATTTATTTAAATTCAGTTCACTCAAAAGCTAACTAACATGCTGAGCTACATCTTCAAATAAAAATTTCAGGTTTATATAATTTCAGTTATATTTTAGGATTGTTGATTCTACTCAGAGATCTGTAGATAGCACCTGTTGGAATTTTGAAGAACTTCCATAATTATCGTCAAAACTTTTTTTAAAGTTACAAAGATAAATTTGCTAAGGAAACATATATTATATAGAGTAAAAAGTATATATTATATATTTTCTAAGAAAGTCTGTGATATGTAAAAATAAAAATAAAAAATAATATCTATAATATGCTAAAAAGTATTCATTACAAAATTGCTATATATTATAGTAAAGTATATATTATAAAATTGCTAAGGAACATTAAACACACACACACATTTTTTTTTCTAAACTTCAAAAATGAAATTATGAACATATACTTTTAAAGGAGTAGTAAATGCTTTCTGCATTGCAATTTTTTTTCTTTCATTTTTATTTTTTAAAATAGAATTGGCTTCTAGACTAATAAAAGGTCACTCACCTTTAAACTTCCAGAAAGGATGTCACCTGCTCCCTCCCTCATTTGGGTGGATTTTTAAAAATCTTTTTATTTTTAAATAATTATAGATTCACAGGAAGTTGAAAAGATACTATAGAGAGATTTTGTATACCTAATTTTTCCTAACGGTTACATTCTATGTAACTATGTCAAAACCCAGAAACTAACACTGGTATAACGTATGCATGTAGTTCCACACCATTTTAACAAATACGTAGATTCATGTAACCATCACTGAAATCGAGGTGTAGCACTATACCATCACTACAGCAATGTGGCTCCTGCTACTCTTTACAATCCTTTACAATTCCCTCCTCCTTCCGTTCTTAACCCCTGGTTAATTTGTTCTCCCTCTCTATAATTTGTTCTCCATCTCTATAATTTGTTCTCCCTCTCTATAATTTATTCTCCCTCTCTATAATTTTTTCCTTTCAAGAGTGTTTTATCAATGGAATCATAGAATGACCTTTTGCATTGTTTTTTTTTCTTTTTTTTTTCTTAGAGATCCATTCGAGTTGTATCAATAGGTCACTTTTATTGTTGAATAGTATTGCATAGTATAAATGCACCACAGTTTGTTTAACTATTCTGAGTGGATATATTTAACTAGGGTCTGGACTGAACCCAGAAGTGACCATGAAGAAGAATCTTGTCTATCTGTAAGGCATTCTTCTGGTACTCAGAGATTTTGTTTTGTTTTGTTTTGGGGTTTTTCATTTTGTTTTGTTTTTCTTGGTTTTGTTTTGTTTTGTTTTGTTTTTATGAAGGAAGTAATTGAAGATGGGAAAAGATAAAAGCTAATTATGATTAATGCAGTTTTCAAGTTGAATAAAATAAGTGCTTGTAGAATAGGGAATTCTGAAAGATGACATAGGTCCTGATTTTCTGTTTGAATATCTTGTTCCTAGAAGTCAAATCTTATACAAATACCAGCATCCAAAGAGCTATTTAAGTAAACCAAGCAAGTAGAAAGACAAAGCAAGAATTAACTTACGTACCTAATGCCCGATCTAGTTTTAAAATTTGGTAGTTCATCACTATATATGTAAGTTCTAGCAAAGCTCAAGGAATAATTTGTTTTTAATCTATGGCTTTCTTTGTAGACCAATATAATCTTGATCAGTTTTAAAGAAAAATAAAATTAATTCCATTTACACAAAACCCTCGTTTTCCCTGTTGTGCATATTTTCAATATGTCAGCCATATTTCCCCACAGTTTTGTATGAAATTTGGTGTGACAACTAAAAACCTAGCCACTGCTTTCCTGTTAAAGCAATATCTCATCCTCTGATTTGCATTCTTATTGCTAGCAGGGTTATGGAGTGAATTATCTTCTTTATTGCTATTTGTAACTTAAAAGACTAGTATTAAAATTTCTAGTGGAAAAATTAAGACCTGTTCAAGAAAATTGTAAAATATATCTTATTTTCATATTGAATTTTTTTCTAATTTTATAAATTAGTTTTTAAAATAATTTACTTAATATAAGTGTCAAAATGTATCTAGATTACACCACATCCATGATGTGCAGAACTGGATTTTTGTGATTCTAAGCAAGAATTCACATATAAAAAACAGAAGCTTACAATCCTTACCTTTTAAAGAGCTTTTAAAAATAAATAAAACATAAGTTCCCAAATAGACATCTGCTTTATAAATGAATAGAAATGGCTAATAAACATATTTAAAATGTTCAGTCTCAACAGTAATAAAGATGCTAGTTAATATAAAATTAAAATAATACATCATATTTTAAAACGTTTTTTCTTCTTTAGTTACTATATCCAGTGTTGGAAAGTTTTCAAGGAAATGGTCATTCATGCTCAGCTGAAATATGATTTAAAACCTTTGTGTGTCAAAACCCTTAAAATTCTGCAAATCATTTACCTTGCAATTTTATCATAAGAAAATGATAGCAGATATGCTAAATGTTTATATACAACATATCAATACATTTTTAATATATAAAAACTTGAAAAAAAATTTAAATGACCAAACACTAGAGGTTGGTTAAATAGATTATGCTATATTTGTATACTAAATTCTAAGTAATAATTAAAAATTACGTTCTGAAGGAAACAATTGATATGGAAATATTTATAATATATTTTTAGTAAAAATAATTGATATGGCCTTTTCAGTTTGGGATGCCTGTATATACATGTGTTTGTTTATGCTAACTATCATTTCATGCTGACTATTCATCACTTGCATGAAAGAAAAAAGACTGGGAAGATGACATACCAAAAAAATAGCAGCTGTGGTATTTCAGATATTTTTACTAATTTACTGTACTTATTTGTATTTTTAAAAATTTATACTCTCATGTATTACTATCATAATCACTATTGAAAAAGAAAAAAAACAGTAAAAAGTAGTTTAAGAAGAAGAGAGAGAAAGGTGTACCATCTCTCTTGGTAAATTGACAACAATGATAGCTCTAACAGAATTCAGAGACTCGTGTTGCATATTATGAATCCTTATAAAGAGAGCAACTTAATTCAGCTAAAGAAAAATAACATTGTTGATCTAGAGTAAAAAAAAAAAAAAAAAAAAAAAAAAAAAAAAAACCTCTAATACACCAGCTGCTGAATTATCTTTCAGTCTATGTTCTGGCACACACGCACACATATACACACACATACCTTTTTTTGTAATGGTAAATACATACTGAATGACTTCTGAGTAACTTTTTCCCCACAAAAATGCTTATCTCTGAAGTGTTTGAAAATATTTTTTTGCTTATCTATTAACTTTCTTTTTTTTAACCTTGTTTGTATTAATCATCTGCTTTGCAATTTTTTTAACACATCAAAATAATCATAGATTAGGGGCTGGCCCAGTGGCGCACTGAATAAGTGCGCCGCTTGGGAAGCACGGCGGCACTCCCACCCGAGGGTTCGGATCCCACATACAGACCGGTTCCCGCTCACTGGCTGAGCGAGGTGCGGGGGCAACACCAAGGGTTGCAATCCCGTTGCCGGTCCCCGGTCCGGTACGGGGGCAACACTGAGGGTTGTGATCCGTTGCCGGACACGGAAAAAGACAAAAGACAAAAAAATAATAATAATAATAATCATAGATTATCAAAATGTGAGATTGACTCATTCAACATATATTCACTGATCACCTGCTATGTGTGAGATACAATCCTAGGTGTTAAAACAGTCACACACACTCGCTCTCACACACACAAATATTCTTATCTGCTTATTTAACAAAAATAAACAATAAATAAACAAGCATCATGGGGCCTAAATTGAACCAAACTCACAGGAATATATGTCTTAATGCTGCAGTACAGCCAAAACTATTTGAAGAACTTGCAAAAACAATGAGGAATGCAGCACATACCTGTAAAGAAGTAAATTCATGTAGCTTGCTGAACTCAATAAAATAAAAGTCAGCAATTTTTATTAGTTTTATTTTTGATAGAATGACATTAAACAGTTTAGGAGTAGATATTTGAGTCCAGTTTCATAGGGCCTATATTACAGTATCATTGGGATTAAATATCTGAAATAGGTTGGCTTTGCATGGACACTTTTTTCCACCGTGACCATCCAGGGGTTGCTTTTTTCCTTTAAACCTGGAACGTCTTCTGTCAATCAATAGCTGATACTACATATTAGGTATGTAGACAATTTTGGAGTGAAACTGCCACTTAAAATGTCTTTGGGTAAATTGCGGATTCTTGAGAAATGTGATCCATGCCTTGGATTGGGCTTTCTAAGGGGAGGAAGGAAGGAAGGGAGGGAAGGAGGAAGGGGAGGAAGGAGCAGAAAAGTGGAGAAGGGGGAGGAGAAAAGAGAGGGGAAGAGAGGAACAGAAAGAGAAGGAGGGATCAGGAAAGAAAAAAGGAGGTAGAAACTGAAAGAATGATAATAGAGCTGTGGCAAAATGTGAAAAATAGCAAACATGGATATAAAATGATCAGGATCATGCAGAGCTCCATAAATAACTCCTGAATTTCTGGAGGTGCTGTTTGTTTGTCTGTTTGTTTGTTTGCTTACCCTAGTATCTACAGTCTACTATTATTTTTAATTCTTTGGCTCTTACACTTTCCTTTTAATAAATAAATAGGTGACATCAACTAAAAATGCTCAGTGCTAACGTTTCGGATATTTTATAAGCTTCTCCAGCTCTCTGCTGAATGATTCAAAACATTTACACAAGAGTTTCTCCGCACCCTTCAACAGACCCGTCACATTCACACTTCATTTATTTAGGGACTGATTATATGAAGTCTTCAAAAAGTTCATGGAAAGATGTGTATTATCTTTTAATTCTCTTTTTCCACGAACTTTTCGAAGTACCCTCCTATGTGTGGTGAAACCTTTGTTTCTTAGTCTTGAGCCTACTGAAAATAAGTACGTTGTTTTAACATTCATAACCCATATGTAACGTGTTGCTCTGGTTCCCACGTGCTATCACAGAGCCCTCAAGCATTGTAAATATTTTCCCCACCACGTAAGAATTTCTGGAATTCCCCCAAGGACATCTCATATGTGCTCAGAAATGGCTGTGGCAGTCACTGCTGCCGTCCCGCTCAGTCCCGCTCGCGTGGACACTGTCGCATGGGCCATTAGCCACGCCTGTGCATCCTGGGGGCTACTGCAGGCGGTGCTGCTTCATCCTCTGGTACCACCGCCCCCTCTTTTGGGGGGCTGTGCATGCGCTGGAGTGGTCATAGGGCGAGGGCTCCAACATATCCAAAATAAAGAATGCTTCATTCTTTCTTATGTTTAAATGTAACACCATCTTGAGACAGTCTTCTAAGCTGTGGTCCTTGTTCTTAATGACAGAGACCCTGGGCTAGTTGGAATCCCTCTGACAACTGCTGTCTCAGTAAGTGGGCAATGCAGGCTGACTCCCTCTTTCCTGAGGAGGGGTTGGTTCCTATCGGTCTCCTCAGCGCCTTACATCAATGCACTCCAGGTATGTCGAACCCAGACAGGTCAGGAGACCTGCTCGCCAGCTCCTGCTACCAACACTGGACAGCGTTTAGGCAGAAGCTGGAAGCAAGACCATTCGCTTTTTTTTAATCTTCCCACTTCCTGTCTTTGACCCCTTCACTATTTTAGGTTTTGGCCACTTTACAAGTTCAGATTTTCAAATTCCTGTGAGTCATATAGACAATAATTCTTCAATGCAGTAACTTTACTACTTATTCAATTCCAAGAAAGATTTTGTTGAGAGAGAGAAAAACTATTGAGGAATACCTGTGAATATCAATAACTCCTGCTACTCATTTCTCCCATTTCAAAGTGAATCAATATACTAGACATGGGGGGAAGGACAGAGGAGGCTTGCGGAGTGATAGGTCACATAAGGGCATAAAGAAAAATCACAATTTGTAATAATGAATACGCTGATAATAAATAATAAAAATATATTTTAAATGGCATATCGGGAAATCTTATCAAAAGAAAAACAAAATGAATTAATGATCGGCTCATTTGGCAATTAAATATGAATTATACTACTTGTTTATGGTTTAACAATACTTTTTTTTTTTTGACTAGTGAATGTGATTCGAAAATGGAACTGCTATTGAGGAATGCTACTACACCCAATCAGCTTTTTTTTTTTTTTTTTCCTTTTTGTCTTTTTTCGTGACCGGCAACGGATCGCAACCCTCAGCATCGCGGCCGTACCGGACTGGGACCGGCCACGGGATCGCAACCCTCAGTGTTGCTCCCGCTCCTCGCTCAGCCAGTGAGCGGGAACCGGTCTGTATGTGGGATCCGAACCCTCGGCGGGAGCGCCACCGCGCTTCCCAAGCGGCGCAGTATAGCAGTGCGCCACTGGGCTGGCCCCATACCCAATCAGCTTTATTATTTTCATCTTAAAAATAATTCATGACAGAAGACCTCAGCTAGCAACGTATTCCTTTGTAAGCCTTTTCCTCTGCTGAATCTCCACTGTCAAGCAGGGCACCTAAACCAGGTACTAAACATGCTGGGTGAAGAACTAATGCATCCATCAGTCATTCAATCAAGTTTTCCTGGAGTACAGTATGATCTTGTTAAATCAGTGTTCATCCACCCTCATAACTTATTCTGATCTCTGCCAAGCTAATTTAATTCTACAAAATGACTTCCCCAGCGTCTCTACCCCTTGTTTACGTATACCATGTGGGGCCTGGCTCCCTGGTCCTCGTCCTGCCCCACTCTGGGAAGTGTTGGGCATGCTGGGGCAGCTCACAAGCCCTGCTGCAGCCCCGCTTCTCCCTTACTCACTGTCCCCCCACCAGCCATCACTGGCCTGGCTGTCCACTTCCTCCTTGGCCTCACACACCCATTTCTCATGGCCATTTAGTACCCTGGCCCTCACCCCTAACTCCATTCTTTTGGATTCCTAGTATAAATTCTCTCCGTTTTATGGGATATTTTCTCAGATACATCCACACAAATCAAATAAGCCCAAGACTGCCTCTCCTTACCCACCCCCAACGCCCAGCCAGTCCGGTCCCAAAGGCAGGGAAAGGTGGAGGCTATGGAAGCTTCTGTCTCAGCTGGAGATCCATGAGCTCCCCGATTCAGAATCATCTGTAATAATTTCAAAATGAAGACCCCCCCTTTTCTGCTTCCAAGAAACATGCACCTGGAAGAATTGAGGATTCCATCTAAGTGCACGTGAACATGTTGTAGTTTTTTCTTCAATTAAACTCTGCTTTTCCCCGATTAATATGAGTATAAAAACACCCCCAAACTCTTTCAGATCCAGTAGTAGTAGGGTTAATTTTAATTTGATTAAGAATTATAACTTGCATGTAAGAAAGCACTCAAGCTGAAATAATTGGCTACTTCAAGCCCATCTCCACCTTTGTGAATTCCCCTGAACAAAACGTGAGAATTCTCTATATGCATTTTCTTGGGCATAGTTACATATATAAATCATTCTTAAACCATCAAAGAGCTCTGTGGGTCAGAATTTTCTGTTATGTTTATAAAAGATTCTCCCCTAAATATCTTGAGGCAGGTTTTTGCTAACCCACTTTGAGATTCACAGATTTAACTTCTGATGTCACCGTGTGTCTTGAATCAAGTCTACCCGATGTCCCTCAGTGCAGCATTTTCCATCTCCAACCTCTTAGCATCCTGTATATACATCTCCAATGGCACTTATCACGTTGTTCTTGAATTGCATTTGTTTTCATTTATTTTATCTTGATGGCATTTCAGGGCAGACCACTACCACCTGTCAGCAAAACGTGAGGGTATGAAGCTGAAAATCCGGGGAGGGTCGGGAATTGGATACTGAAGAATTATTATCAAAATGCAAAACTACATTCATGCTCCTTCAGTGGAAGCCGAGTTGAAGATGTGGCTAATGGAACAAGAAACATTAAATCCATATAGAGCATGTATGTCCATGGGGAAACATGAGGTCTCAGTGGGAGGAAGCTAATAAAAAGGCAAATATGGGATGTAATGGTGATATTATCTTATTCCATTCAGATTTATTTTCATGGATGGCCTCTCATTACCACTTTGAGTGCTCTTTTGAAGGCCCAGGGCCTCTTATATCTTTGTCAGTCTTAAAGAAGCAGTCTGCTCTTCATGACAAGTGAAGAATCCTATTTCCCACACTACTGTAACTCCACTGACTGTTATTGTTTTTTTCCCTCATAACACTTAACACTTACACGTATAAAGTAATAAATCAAATTTCAATGAATGAATGAATAAACATGTGCTTTTCACTTTTAGGGGTTAACTAAAATTTTTAACAGACCCTAGTATTTGGTTGTACATACTCGTATAATTTTTCTGTGGCTGAGGTAGCAAATGCTGGGATTATACTTTCTATTGCCTCATTAGTCTTCACCGATTAGCAAGTACGTTTTCCTTAATGGGGCATTTAGAATCATTTTAGTGATGGTCATTTAGAATAAAAAGAAAAGACTACAGTAAACTCATACACTGTGCTCTAATGTATTGTTTAATTCTACTCCATCTGCAAGTGTTTATTTTCTTTTATTAACTGCATTAGAAGAGGCTAATTTGTATAGCATTTACGTGTTATTTCCCCCAGTGAGGTGTCTGCTGTCATGCTTCCATGGCTCTATTATACCAGAAAATGATACTGCATTGCTTGTTTCAATTGCTTTAATATAAAAATCAATAAAAATAATTATATGAGGGGAAATTCCCTTAGAACTGAAAATATGTGCTAAATAGGAATGAGAGTAAAATAAAGGAAAATCTTGAATATATTTGGTCAAACCATTTTTTTCTTCTTTTACTTTTTTTTCTTAAAAAACAAAGTCACCTCCTATGTGTCTCAGACTCACAGTTTTATTCTCCATGTGCTGCTGCCGTGTCATCTGTGGCAGTCACTGTGAGACAGTTATTTTGCACAGTGCAGGGGAGGAAAAGGACCCACCAGAGAGAGTGTGCAGCATAATTAAGAAACACTCTTCTCAACCCACTGCTTTTCAGTATCTTTTCTTTTCACCTTGTGTTTTTCTTCTTCATGAAATGGTAGTAGTTTTCAGTTTTGGTGAGAAAATAACATTTCAGCTAACCCCAAATGAAAGAAAAATTTGTGCACTGAGTCACAGGTATATGGTCCAGGTGAAGGATCTAGACTAGGCATTTTCAGGCCAAATTTGATGCAGATAGAGCAAAAATAGAAATATGGCAAAGGTCAGAAACTCCTAACTGAATTTGTTAAAAGAAACTAGATGCTGTTGATTAGTTGGAGTCTTTTTAGTCCAAAAGATTTTTTTTTTACTGTCATCAGAGATGTTGTCTCCATAAGCTAAGTTTTTGGAAAAACATTTCTGATAAAGCATTTTTTTGGCAGTACCTACACCAAACAGTCATAACTCAAAGAGAGAACTGACCTCACTCAAACCCCAATTTGCTTCAAGGTCTCAGACTGGCAGTCAGATTACTACCATGTGACACACACTTTGCCTAGATAGATAGATAGATAGATAGATAGATAGATAGATAGATAGATAGATAGATAGATAGATAGATAGATAGATAGATAGATAGATAGATAGATAGATAGATAGATAGATAGATAGATAGATAGATAGATAGATAGATAGATAGATAGATAGATAGATAGATAGATAGATAGATAGATAGATAGATAGATAGATAGATAGATAGATAGATAGATAGATAGATAGATAGATAGATAGATAGATAGATAGATAGATAGATAGATAGATAGATAGATAGATAGATAGATAGATAGATAGATAGATAGATAGATAGATAGATAGATAGATAGATAGATAGATAGATAGATAGATAGATAGATAGATAGATAGATAGATATTTAGTTACACAGTGCAGCTGGTTTGAAAAATTGCTTCATGGTATGGCTTCACATTATAGAGATGTCTTATAATGGATCCCCAAACATGCACTTGTCCCCAAAATGCTTTTCTATTTGTTTTCTAGGTTCAATATTTAAAATGAAACTTGCAATATAATCTCTAAAATATTACTGTAAATGCTTATTTTGTGTATATATGTGTAATTACAAAGATTCTTAAGGCTGAGGGGACAATTAATCAAGTAAGGATTATGAAATAAAATCAGGTATATGAAATAGCATTATAAATTATAATATAGAGAGAATATAAGGCATTAATAAAATATTTTTTTGTTTGCCATGGACCATTCACATGTGGTGTTTTCTTCCCTTAACCTCTGTTTATCAAATCGTGGTCCATAATGAAAAGAATCATTTTAAAAGATAGATGTGAGAGAAGGCAGCAGAAAAATTTGTTTATTTTTTTAAAAACCAGGTTGGCTCAAAAAAAGAAAAAAAGGGCGGGGAAGGAAGTTTACATTAAGGCTACTTGGGAGCCATCCACGTGGGTGGTGGCCATTTACTCTCCAATTAAACATGACCACTTGCCATAGCAACCAGAGTAATGGGTAGTCCATGTGCTGCCTCTGAGATACAGTGCTTTAATAAAGAAATACTTGCAGTGAAGAATGAACAAACACATGGGCACTTTTTTACAATCTCATAATGGAAAACAATATCTTTTTCAAAAGCATTTATATTTTCCCAATTTTTAATACCCAGCTACTGTGTGATAATCAATACAATATGCTACAAGCCATTTGTCTTTCTTTGTGACTGGCTTGCCTTTGAAAGTGATGATTTTTATTTGGGTGCTTGTTTAGCAGGATGAATGTTACATTTCAGAAGGCACCAAGCTGCAGTGGGGGGAAGGCAACCTTTCCTTTCCTAAAAAAGGGAGTACAAAATGATCCAAGTTCCTACTAGGGAGCACACAGGACTATGTGACTGTCTGAGGTCTATGGCTCACATAATATCTTCTAGTTTCTTTCAAGTTTCACCCAAGGAGGAGGGGCTTGATAGGTTTTACCAAATGTATGAGCTAAGTCACAGTGGTCTCTTGAGGAGGCTGCTCACTGCTTTCAGCTGCAAATTAGATCCTCCATGCTTTTTTTCTAAGCTCATTTATATACTTTGGCTGCAAGTTTAGAGTTTACAATACCCTGAGCTTTGCATCTGAGAGTCTGGAATTATTTGTTATAATACTGCTCCCTGTGAGTGGTTTCAAAGTTTTACAATAATGTTTATTTTGCATGTGTGGGATTATTCATGTATAATTACTACAAGCAGGTATATTCCATATGTTATAAAAGTTAAATTTTTACTTGGAAATCATAGCCAAGGAATACTTTTTTTTCCAATGAAAGTAATTTAAATTGAAGTAAGACCCTCTAATACCACCATCTGTACAAGTAAATTACTTTCAGAGTAATTAAATATGCATATCTGAGCCATGTACTGTACAGATGAACCAAGTTTTATTGAAGCAATATGCTTATAAATCCCCTAGGTATTAAAGATGAAGAACCAATGGCATTTTATATTCATGCAGATACAAATAAGCACAAAGAAAGAAATTTGAGTAGTTTCATCTTTTCTAGAAATATATTTTATCAACTTTTTCTAGTTAATTAATATTTTTCACCAAATAGTTTGATCAACATTTTTACTGGTCTAACGTTCTGCATTGATTGAAAACTTCCCAGCTATTTTATGTTGTATGTATGTCTGGATTTATGGGAGGTGCCCACTCATATACCTTCTGCAGGTTTCAAGGGAGCAGAGTAATGCAGTGAAACTGAAGTCACTGAGTTGTCTGAATTTGTAACAGTTGGACTTGCCCCTCCATGAAATAGCACTGCACAGCCAATTGGAATTCATGGCCCCAGCCCTTTACTGTATCATCATGGTTTATAGTCCATAACAAATACAAATAGAGAAAGGAACCATAACAATATGCTACATCTGACCTGCCAGCCCACTTCCAGGGCAGTGCCTGATGAGCTCACACTCACTCTGCATGGAGCCAAAGCAAAAGGAACACTCGCTGTAATTACCCCTTGTCAATCCTGATGTCAGGTCCCTAGTCCACACCTTTGACTTTGTCATCACCACAGTAGGCAGCTAATCTCAACTAGGGAAAGCAGCCATGTATGTAAGGTCTCCCAGAAACATGGCTTGGTGAGGGCTTGTTGATTCAGTTTAAAAGTGGTTTCCCATTGCAGTGAGATACCCCAGTTGCTTTTATAAAGTGTTGTGGTCTTCCTTACCAGAGCTGACAAGTGAGTTGGGCCCTGGAAATGGTTCGATAAATTGAAGGCTACCAAAGGAAGGATCTTTGGCAGGGACTTTTTTTTAAATCTCAGATTCATAGAAATGGAATGCCTTTCTCTCAGATTGTTCTTAATCTTTGGGAATTTGGTAATCAATTTTCATTTCCTTCAATCAATAATTCCCATTAAAGTCAAATTAAATGTTTATTGGAAAGTGTGGGGACTTTTTCTTATTTCTAGCATCCTCTCATCTTTGTAATCGTATTCAAAGTGGATAAAACCTGCAAGCGATAGGGAACATTTTCTTTTATAATTCAGACTTACCTGCCATCTAACAAACAAACCAAGAAAATAAATGAATACTGTCTTACACAAAGAAAATTCCAAATCACCATAGGAATACAAGCACCAGGAAACATTCTGCATTTCTTACCATGTTATTTTTTTCTTTGGGGCATTTACTTTTTTGTTTGTTTAGTAAGTTAAAATAGACACAAAATGCCATACCTTTAAGAGTCAGATTAAGTTTTCATATAATATCATTGAAAATGTATTTAAAACTGTGGAGTTAGAAGGCTGGAATTGTCCTGTAAATGCAATCCAGTCTCCCCCCGTCTTTGGGCAGGAACTCATGTTAAACCATCCCATTCGGTTCATCCCTCATTGGTAAAGCCACCTTTAAAAAGTGGCTTTCTACTGCTGGCCCATGAGTAGCTCTGGTCCTAAATTTTTACCATTCTGCCACTAAAAGAGAAAAACAGGAACAATGTAACAAAAATTTCATAAAGCTGAATTTATGAAAATGATGAAAACTGTCCTTCATTCTGAAAATGAAGAACATGCACTCCAGAGCCAGACTGTCAGAGTTTGAAACATAGACAAGTTAAGTAATTTCTTTGTGCCTCCATTTTCACACCTTAAAATAGGGAAATAAAATGACCCACTTTCTAGAGTTGCTGTGGGAATCAAATGACGTTATACATACCACAGCCTCAGAACAGTGCCGACATATAGTAAGTACTCACTGTTAGCTGTGAAGATGTTGACTATGTGTCTTTTCTTCATATTTAGTTTTTAAATGGCTTGACTTTTTTACATACATGTCTGTATTCTTTATAGCGCAAGTCACACTTGTAGCTTGCTGTTTATTTGTGTGTGTTTGGTTGATAACTATCCCCAACCAAACCGAAAGGCACGACAAAAGGAATTCACTGTTGTAGCCCCAGATTTTAGCACAGTTCCTGATTGAGAATACTCTTTTCAATGTGTGTTTTTTGAATAAATAAATTATGTCTTTATTTAACATACTTACCTAGAAAAAAATAGAGAGCTGACAACTCATGTCAGTCCCCACATTTTCAAAAGATTTCCTAGCAAAGAAGTCTGAAGAGCTTTGAAAACATTACCCCGTTAGAAGCATGCAACAGTGCCTTAAGAAGCCCAATTTAGTGTTTCATTCCTTAATCACAAAGTTTTTCTTTCTAATTTAAACCCCTTCTGCTACAAGAAGTCCATGCTATTACTGTCAAGAGAAGGAAAGCTGTCCATACTTCACAGTAGTTTTGTATCAGAGACTTAAATAGGGTGATTATTTTATTTTTGCAAGTGAATTGAAATGTTTTATCCAAAACTGACTACAGATTCCAATGCCAAATGGTAATAACAAAACAGAATCTAATATACCTTTTTAATCATGAAATCTTATAAGAAAATGTACTCTGTGAGTTGTCTACCCTCATCTGGTTTAGATAAATATTTTTTTTCTCAGACATGAACTTAAGCCACAATTGGAGACTGCTAGTGAGGTTTCAGGTTTGCCCAGTCTGAAGTTCTGAAGTCTCTCATATCTGCTGAGCAATAGTACATTGCAGAGACTCCCTAGTATCTAAAAGACTGGATAGTCTGTATAGTGCTTGCTTTAATTAGAAAAAAATTAGTTAGATGAGACAGAAAGAGGTGATACAGTTTGGACAAGTTTGGGCCTCCAAACTCGTGTTGAAATCTGATCCCCTATGTGGCAGTGCTGGGAGTGGGGCCTAGTGGGAGGTGTTCGGGCAATGAATGCCCTCCCTTGGCAGGGTGGGCACCGAGTGAATTTTCACTCTTTTAGTTTACATGTGAGCTGGTTGTTAAAAGGAGCCCAACACCTCCCTCCAGCTCTCTTGCTTCCTCTCTCTCCATGTGATCTCCTTGCACCCACCGACTGCTCTGCTGCTTTCCACCATGAGTAGAAGCAGCCCAAGACCCATACCAGATGCAGCTGTCTCAGAATGATGAGCCAAATATACCTCTTGTCTTTATAAAATACCCGGGTATTCTGTTATAGCAACATAAAAACAGACTAATACTAGAGGCGACCCAGGATTTTCATGTTCTGCAATAATTATATGTTGCCTTCCTTAGGTAAAAACAATTCACAGTTTTTAAAATTGTTGACCTTGGCTTTAGGCTGACTCTCTGTGGTACAATTTTAGAACTCATAGGTACACCATAATACAGACAACTAACTCTTCCTGATCCTCCTAAGAATATAACATAATCAAACTGACAATCGTTTTAATTATACAGTGAGTGGGGCCTCGTGCAGAGTCGATGTTTTGAGCTCTCTAGTGGTCCAGGACTGGGAGGATTAGTAGGGACTGGTAAGGGGATTGGAATGGAAGAGATTAAAAGCCAAACTATAATAAAAGAGGCAGGGTAGTTGGAAGGAGCAGCAGATAAGCACCTCTCTTAAAAATGTTTGCTTTCTGGGCCGGCCCGGTGGCGCACTGGATAGTGCGCCGCTTGGGAAGCACGGCGGCGCTCCCGTCCGAGGGTTCGGATCCCATGTACAGACCGGTTCCCGCTCGCTGGCTGAGCGAGGCGCGGGAGCAGCACCGAGGGTTGCGATCCCGTTGCCGGTCCCGGTCCGGTACGGGGGCAACACTGAGGGTTGCGATCCGTTGCCGGACACGGAAAAAAGACAAAAAAGACAAAAAAAAAAAAAATGTTTGCTTTCTCAAGGCATTTCAACCAAATATGAAAGCAGCTCACACTACCTTTAGTCTTCAAATGTAAAGGAGTAAGAAAATGAACGTATCTCTAGTTTGCACATTTTCTGCCATCAAGTCTCAAAATAACTCTTAGAGAAAATCTGAGTGGTAGAAACTCTACCTGAAAACTTTGTCCCTTAAGAAAGTGAATATTTTCTTATCATGGATTGCAAATACCTGGTTTTTGAATGCCCACTGAGGTAATCTTTGCATTCTTTATAAACCTCTCAATGAAAGACCCTCCATCACAGGGACTTTCTTATCCTCACATAGACAAACCTGTATTTCTTTTTAGCACTCTTCTCACTCTCTACCATCACCCAAAATCATAGACGAAACCAGAAACTCACTAGTAATCAACACTACTATAAAACTTTAAAGAATTACTATGGGAGTCAAAAGAAATTTATAATTTAATGTGAAAATTTATTTCAGATTTCTGGGCTGTTCACTTCTCAGTGTATTTTCTGTGTTAGTTTTTGTTTGCTTGTTTGTCTGTTTTTGTTATTATTATTGTGCATGGGTTTTTTGTTTATTATTATTATTATTATCATGATGATGATGATGATGATGATGATGATGATATGATGATGCTTTTACTGAGATCTTGCTGGACAATGGCTTATTGTTACCAAAGGAATCTGAGAGCCTAAATTCAAATGAATATGAGCTCTTACAATGAAAGTATGAAAGGAGGGCCGGCCCGGTGGTGCACTGCTACAGTGCGCCGCTTGGGAAGCACGGCGGCGCTCCCGCCGAGGGTTCAGATCCCACATACAGACCGGTTCCCGCTCACTGGCTGAGCGAGGCGTTGGAGCAACGCCGAGGGTTGCGATCCCATTGCCGGTCCCGGTCCGGTACGGGGGCGACACTGAGGGTTGCGATCCGTTGCCGGACACGGAAAAAGACAAAAGACAAAAAGAAAAAAGAAAGTATGAAAGGAGACTTGTGGGACCAAGTCCAAGAAGCATCTAACAGCGTTTGCTCATCCTCCAACACAAATAAGTTTTTACCTTTTCAATATTAAACACTAGATATAGCCTGAATACTTTCTATTTCATTCAATTCCAGGAAATAAGCAGCCATTTGAAATTTTTACATATACTCTAGTTTTCAGCCTTGAAGGAAGATGGTAAAGTATGGGAGAAATTGAAAGCTTTTTCTTGTACTAAAATGGGTATATTTATACTTGCTCATGACCTTTGAAAGCAAAACTATATACACTCTCTAAAATTATTTCAGGACCTAAAATAAAGTAGGTTTCAAAGCAGTACTTTCTAAATGCCAAGGAAAATAACAGAATGTTCATATGTTTACAATTCTTCCTCAACTCTTTTATAGATAGAATTTTAAAATAGATTTTGTCTATGAAAGATAGACATTTAAATTGTATGAGCGTAAAATCATGCCACAATATGTTGGAATCTATTTAAAATAGTTTTTTGTCTCCTCAGATGTTTATTTGAAATCAGTTACACTAAATTAGTGTTTCTAATAGAGAAAGATTGAAAGTCCAGAATTGTCTTAGAAATCAAGATTCTGCAAGGTAAAAGAAAACTTAATTTGGGGAAACAGCAGAGGCAGCATCTCCTCAGACACTCAGGTTTGTTTTGGTGCTTAAATTTTAGTACCAACTATGGAGTTGAAGTTGCATTCGCTTTCACAACTCTGGAAGAATACAATGTAGACCAGATGTGAAACAGTGTTTCACTTAATTCTTGACTTTTTTATTCTGGAAGTTAAAAAATAGAGTAAAAACTACTTATATGATAATACATAGACATTCAATTAAAAGAGAAGATTGAAAATCAGCTAACATCATGTAGCAAATATACACTATTTAGCTTCTTTAAAGAAAGGCCATATTAGGATTTTCAAGGATCAACTCAGGAGAAAAAAACCTGATGAAATACATTACTATTTTCTAGCTAAGACTAACTTCTTTTGTTGAGATTTACCATCCAAACTATGGCCGAGGTGAAAAAGCTATATCTAAATTGTTCATGAGAACATCAATGAACACAACACAAATTAATTTAAAACTATACCAGGTGGTTTTTTACTTCTGGCCATGGGAATAAATGTGTCCAAACTCACTCTGTCCTCATAACCAACTAGAAAATGGAACAAAATACATGAGACAAGAGGTTTTAGAAAATGGGCACTCAGCATTATAGGACTATAATTCCTGAGAAGAAGAAAAAACTAAAAATAAAATGAGCCTTATGATCAGTCCAGATTTTTGCCTGGAGGCAGTTTCCAGACTATGGTGCAAGAGCCCAGATATGCATGGAAGAAGAACCCAAACAGAATCTAGTGATCCCACCAAAATGAGAAAATGGATTAGCTTCCCAGGAAGCCAAGGGGGCTGGTATATTCAAGGCATGAGAAAGGAGGGGGATATACAGAAAGAGGTTCATAAATCTGCATAAAATCTCCTTGAGTTTTCAAATGAGTACTAATCTGCATACACCTATGTAGAAACTGTGAGGTCTGGCAAAAAGCTACATTTAAAGAAAGAACAATTACTAGAGAGCTACAAAGCAAATAATTCCCAAGCTCACGCTAAGCAAGAAATTACTCAAGTTCCCACCAGCCATAGTGAAGAGACCTCACTGACTAAATGAGATATTTATTAGAGAACTCAGAAAGTTTACACCTTATTAGTGAGGCTAAACTTGGTCTGAAATAAGTCCTATTCTAGACCTGCCTTAATATTCTAAAAACAAACCTCATAAGGATCAAACTAATTCTCAAGACACTCAACTGCTCTTAAAAGAAATACAGCAGTATCCTACACTTAAATATGTAAGATTTACAATGTTTGTCCTGCAATCAAACATTACTATATATAAGTAACAGGAAAATGTGACTCATAGCCAGGGAAAAAAATCAGCCTACAGAAACATAATCAGAAACAGCAGAGATAATGGCAGTGGCAGACAAAGATGTTAATCAGTATGCTCAAAGAATTAAAGAAAAAACTGAACATAATGTGGAGAAGAACAGGATATTTTACAAAAACTTAGATGGAACTTCTAGAGATGAAATATCTAAAAAGAAAATTTTACTAAATAGTGTTAACATCATAATAGACACTTCAAAAGAAAAATGTTAGTGAACTTGACAAAGTAGCAATAGAAATTATCCAAAGTGAAGCTCAGAAAGAAAAATGTCCAGGAAACAAACAAATAAAAAATCAGACCTCAGGAACCTATGAGATAGTATCAAGTGTTCTAACATATGTATAAAAGTCACCAAGAGAAAGCGAATGTGAGAACAGAAAAACAATACTTGAAGAAATAATGGCTAAAATTTTTTCAAATGTAATGACAAGATAAATCTATAGATCCAAGAAGCATACTGAACTCCAGGAAAGATGAACACAAACTAAAACACACCAAATCACATGTAATCAAATACCTAAAAATCATTGATAAGGAGAAACTCTTAAAAATGGCCAATAAAAATATACATTGTATACAAAGGAAAAAAGGTATGACAATAGTTTTTTTATCAGAATTTTAGTAATCCGGAAGACAATGAAATGACATCTTTAAAGTGCTAAAGAAAAAAATAACCTGTCAATCTAATATTCAATGTCAAATTAAATATTTCAAAAGTGAAGATGAAATAAAGATTTTTCTTTTCCAGACAAACAAAAGCTGAGTGGATTTACTGCCAGCAGGTCTTTTATTGGCAGATGGAAACTTAGAGCTACACAGTGAAATGAAGAGTGTCAGAAATGGCAAGCATGCGGGTAAACATGCAAGATTTTTATTCCCTCATTTTAAAAATTACTTATTTAAAGAAGAAAATAATGTTTTGTGTAATTTATAACAGGTAGAAGAAAATGTTTGACAACAGCAGCATAAGGGATAGAAGGGGAAAACAATAGAAAATTGTTACAAGAGTCCTACATCCCATATAATGAGATATAATATTAATTGAAGATAGTCTGTGACAAATTAAACAGACACCTTTTAAATCCTAGAGCAACAACTAAAAGTATAAAACAAAGAGATATTGCTAATAAGCCAATGGGGAGATAAAAGGTATTTATAAAAATACTCAAACCAAAATAAAAGTCAGGAAAAGAGGAAAACAGAAAAAATATAGGTAGAACAAATATAAAAGAAATCAAGAGAATGCACATTTAAATTCAGCCATATCAATCTTATTTCCAGTAAATGTAAATGAACAAAACAGTTCAATTAAAAAGAAGAGATTGTCAGACTGGATAAAAAGAAAGCAAACATCAATTATGTGGTGTCTTTGAGAAACTCACTTTGAAAATAGATATATAGATACAGATCAGATGCAAAAAGCTATAATATGCAAATACCCATCAAGAGAAAACTAGAGTGGCTATATTAATATCAGACAACATAGCTTTCAGAATGAGAAATAGAATCAAGGATAAAAACAAACATTTCAAAATAATAAAAAAATATAACAATCCTAAATATGTGTGCACCTATTATGGATTGAATTCTATCCCCCTAAAGTTTAATGCGTTGGAGGCTTCGTACCCACTGTAAAAATGTTAAGAGTTGAAAATCCTATTACAGTAATTGAAAGGTAGGGCCTTAAAAGGTGATTAAATATGAGGACCATGCCCCTGTGAATAAATAAATAATAGTGGTCATGTGCATGGTTCTGAGAGCTTTAAAAGGACAGCAGATGAAAGACTCTCTCTTTCTCTGCTTCTGCCATCTCACAATGTGATACCCTGTGTCACTGAAGCCACCACCAAGGATGACCTTCACATAGATGTGTAGATATGTTCCCTGGACTTTGGATTTCCCAGCCTCTAAAACAGTAAGCAATAAATTTTGTTTTCTTACAAATTACCCAGTTCCAGGTATTTTGCTACCAGCCACAGAAACTAATACAGCACCCCAATACGAAGCTTCAAATACCTGAAGAAAAACCTGACAAAACTGAAGAAAGGAATGAATAAATCCACAATTATAGCTGGGCATTTCAACATTTCTCTTTCAGTATTTGGTAAAACAGGCAAAAATAAAAGCAATTTAAGAATGATTTAAAACATTATCAACCATCTTACCTAACTGATATTCATAGAACACTGCACCAAAAACTAGAAAGTACAGGTTCTTTTCAAGTGCATATGGAATATTTCTTAAGATAGAGCATACGCTAGATCATAAAACAAGTTTCAAGTTTTAAAGGAGTAAAATAATAGAGTATATTTTCTTATCACAAAGGAATTAATTTAGAAATTAGTAGCAGTTATTTCTAAAATCCCCAAATATTTGACTATTAAATACTATAGTGAAACACTGTACCAAAAACCCTAGTTAATGCAGCAAAACGATAAATAAATAATACAGTGCAGTAGAATGGAAGAAAACACATTTTCATTATTTATACATAATATGATTGCATACATATATAAATTTAGATATATTAAATTAACCATTAGACTAATATAAAATTTTATGAAGGACCTGAAAATAAGGTCCACATTCAAAATTCAGAAGTAATTCTATACATAGTGATGATAAACAATACAGTTTACTGGAAATAAAAGATTTTATTCCAATAGTAACAAAATTATAAGGTATATAGAAATATTTGTAACAAATAATATACAAGACTTTTATCACAAAAAAAAATTATGTTATTGAAGCACATAATAGAATGTAATAAACAAAGAGATATGACAAGTTTATGACTGGGAAGACCCAATATCATAAAGTTGTTAATTAAAAATGTTTCTAAAAATAACAGGGAGAAAGAGAATGGAAAGGGAGAAGAGGAAGGAGGAGCAGGAAGAACAGGAAGAGGAAGAGGAAGAAGAAAGAGAAATAATCAATACTTTTCAAATTAATTTTCTAAAAAGAAATCTTGTGGGATTTGACAAGCTGATGCTGAAACTTATGTGCAAGAAAAAAGGATCAAGAATCACTAATAAAATATTGAGGAAGAACAAATTATGGGTAATTGCTCATTGTAAACAAAATTTATTATACTTCTGTAATAATTAAGGCAATATAATGTTGATGCAGTGATAGAAAAATGGACAAATTAATAAGGACAAAAAGCCCAGAAACAGAACCATATATATACATAAAAATTAATATATGTCTGTACTTGTATTTCGCTACAAAAGAGTAACAAAAGGACAGTCTATTAAATAAATGACACAAAGCAAATTTGTCAGATATGCAAAAAATAAAATGGATCACTGTCATACTACATATAAAAATTCAAGCAGAAATAAATCAATTTCTAATTTTCATTGAATTGACAAAATATTATATATTTAGAAGAAGACAGGATTGAGTAGGATTTTTAAAAAATAATACAAAATAATGTAAATCATAAAGAAAATATTAATAAATGTATCTTTTTTTAATGTATAGAATAAAAATCATCAAGCATAGTAAAAATGATATAGATAAAGGTGAAACAACTTAAGCAACAAAATAAAGTAGTATTGAATTACAATCCAAGTATAAAATAAATATCCATTAGTCTATACTGATATGAATCAATGATTGAATAAATAAATGGGGGAGAATAAAAATCTCCCATGCAAAAGAATTCCAAAGGAGGTATAATACTTTAAATTTGAACTGGCTATAGTGAACTCTTTCCAAACAGTACAGTATGGAAAGGGAGAAAAACTGAGTTACGTTGCAGTTGAGAAATTTGACAAACACTACCTCAGCTGGGTGATCCATGTTAATATCAACAGTGAAGTCATGTTAATAGTATGATGTGATAATAATGGTACTTTTTAAATCTGTGATTTTCCTCCCCATAATGCAAAACCTCAGTCTCACCATGAGAGAAACATCACATAATTCCAGTGTAAGAACTTCCTACAAAATACTTGACCAATACTTCTCAAAATTGTGAGGAGCATCAAAAACAAAAAAGTCTGAGAAACTGTCATAGCTAAGACCAGCCTAAGGATACATGATGACTAAATGTGATGTGAAATCCTGGATGGGATTTTGGAACAGAAAAAGGACATCAGGTAAGAAAATTTGAATAAATTATGGACTTAATAATAATGTATCATATTGGTTCATTAATTGTGATAAGTGTATCATAATAATGTAAGATATTAATAATAAGGGGAACTAGGTGTGGGGTATATGAGAATTTTCTGTACTATTGTCTTAGTCTGTTTGGGCTGCTATAACAAAATATCACAGGTTACATAGCTTATAAATAACAGAAATTTATTTCTCACAGTTCTGGAGGCTGAAAATTCCAAGATCAAGACATTGGCAGACTTGCTGTTTGGTAAAGGTAAACAGATGGTGCCTTCTTGCTGTGTCTTCACATGGTGGAAGAGGCAAGGCATCCCTCTGGGGCCTCTTTTTTAAGAGCACTAATCCCATTCATGAGGACTCTGCCCTTGTGACCTAGTCATCTCCCAAAGGCCCACCTCCTAATACTATCACATTGGTAATTAGGTTTCATTATATGAATTTGGGGGGACACAAACATTCAGACCATAACAACTATCTTTGCAGGGTTTTGTTTGTTTGTTTGTTTGTTTGTTTGTAAATCTAAAGCTGTTCTTATATAAAAGCTTTCCTTAAAAAAAAGAAAATAGTCATAGTCTGGGACAAAATTTTTGCAACATGTGTAACAGATAAAGATTAGCATCTGGGATATGTAAAACACTACAACAAATCAATAAGTAAAAAGCATAATTTCCAGAAGAAAAAATTAGCAAAGAACATAAAAGATCAATGAATAGAAGAGGGATTCCTAATGGCCATAAATACATGAAAAGAAACCTTACCTCACAATTCATAAGGGGAATACAAATTTTCATTATAATGTGATAAAATTGTACATACAGTATATGATTTAAAGTTTTTAAATGTAGCCATGTAGAAGAGAAAGTGAAACAGTGGCAATTCTCATGATGTAATTGTAAAGTGAAAATTGGGTCAAACATTCTGGAAAGCTACTTAATAATGTTTGATAGAGTTGAGGGCACACGTGCTTTCAACACAATAAGCCAACCTCAAAGTATATTTGTGGTAGAATGGTTTTCTTCCTACTGGTGTGTTCATACAACTGTGGTGCTCAATGACTTTCTAGCAGATAAATAGGCATAGTTTCATGGGAACCATCCTTTAAATCTTCAACTTCCATGGTGTTCTTTATAGAATTATGAGATCTTGGAAGACAGGTCCACGTATTCTCTTTTCTTATCCACCCCTAGCTTCACAATCATCCTTTTTTAAAAAAAGAGACACTTCTCCCCTTTTTGAACCTTACTATGATGGATTGCCCTAGGTCTGAAAAATCTTTGGGTGCCAAAGAGACATTTCAAGAATGCCTAGCTCATGAAACACAGTCCCAGGACAGCAATCATAAACTTGGTTAAGAAACACTGAAGAGGGTAGTGCTTTATTTTATCTAAGTGACAAAAACAAGACAAAGCCCTGTGTCTTTATCTATCTTTTTATCTATCCTTCTTTCTTTCTATCTATCTTAGAAATAAAATTCGAAAGTGAGATGGTTGTCATGGAGATAAGTGTGAAAATTCATTTATTTGAATTGAAAAATGAAGTCATATATTTCTGACAGAAAATAAGGCTGATAGCTATTTGTTTTGACAATGAAGACTGGGTATGACATTTAAGTTAAATGATAGATATTTTCTACAAATTAGATAAGCCAAATCTGTTCCAAAGTTTTGACCAAAATATATTTAAAGCATGAATACAATATATAATATGCTGAAACATGTAGGCTTTACAGTTATTAAATTAGAACTAAAAAAAAGATGTTAAAATAGAAATATGTAGGATGATACATGCTTTTCAAATAAACTAAATGTCTATCAAAAAGAAACCAAATTAATGAATTCTGGTATATTTGTACAATGTAATAATGCAAATCATCAATTAAAATGAACACATAGATTTGCATGTACTTCAAGAACCTCAAAAATGTGGGTTTGAAGAAACAAACAAGCTGAAGAATGCATTCTTCAAATATCCTGTCAACTAGTATTTATTGAACAGCTATTATAGAGCAAGTGTTATTTTAGGGGCTTGGGATATAGTAATCAACAAAACAATAACTGCTCTTATGAGGCTCACATTATCTTGGACAAGGGAGACAACCAACCATCCAACCAACAAACAAAATATCAACAAATGCACATGACTCTAGGAGTTTGTCAGACTATGGTAAGTATAGGAAGAATAGAGAGAGTGCTAGCACAGGCAGCATGGAGCGAGTTACCAGGGAGTTACCATATTAAGTAGGTTGGTCAATGTCAGCCTCACGGAGAAGGTGACAATTGAGGAAAGACCTGGAATGCATGAGCTACTGGGCTATGTGGTCATCTGGAGGAAGGAAATGACAGGCAAAAGGAACAGGAAGTGGAGAGGCCAAATGTGGAGGGTTTGAGGAACACTTGAGAGAGCCATGTGGTTCATGCAGAGTGAATAAAGGAGCGTAGTCAAGGGGGTTGTAGAGGCATGAACTTCCAGATTGTGCATGAGACAGGAGTCACTGGAGAGTTAGGAGATTATCTAATTCCACTTACAAAAGGATCACTAAATGTCTAAGTTAGAATAAAAGGCTGTAGAAGTAGGAGGCAAGAGTGCAGTTTTATGATTTGAATATATCTAGTGTGTAATGTTTGACAAAGTCTTAGGCCCAAGATTCACTTACATTCATTGATTTCCACTAGAGAGAAAAACCTGAGGTGAGAATGAGGAGATAGAAGTAACACATCAACTATATCAACACTGAAGTTTATAATCATACCAGGTCAACTATGTGTGTATGTGCCAGGGGGGCAATGGAAGACAGATTTTAAAGACTAGTGAACAATACTGCCTTATACACACTTTTTCAGAAAACAGAAAATATTCCCAGATCATTTTATGGAAGCAGATAACCTTGATAATGAATTCTGACAATGACATTACAAGAAAGGAAAATGCAGACCAATCTCTCTAATAACATAACTGCAGAAAATCTTTAAGCTAATTGAATCCAGTGTTTTATAGAAAGAATCATACATCACATCCAGAGATGTGAATATGGATTTAATATTTAAAATCCATAAATATATCTCACTGTATTGAGGAGAGAAAGATAGAATCATAAACATCTTAATAGATGTAGAAAAAGTTTTTGATAAAATTAAGTATCTGTTTTTGGTTAAAGAAAAACAACAAACTTTGCAATTGAGAAATGGAATGGTCCTCTCTTAATCGAATAAATAGTATCAACAAAAACCATCATACTTAGAGATAAATCATTGAAACTTCCCTTGAGAACACTTATAAGACAAGGATATCACCTATTCAGTATCACACTGGAGGTCCTAGACAGTGAAATAAGGCAAGAAAATTAAATAAAACTCATTGATATGGAAAAGAAGTAAAATTTCTTTGTTCTCAGAGAACTTGATTGTGTCTGAACAAGATCCAAAAGAATCAGCAAAGTAAGAATTTAGCAAGGTCACTAGACACAAGGCTAATATACAAAAGTTGCATATCTAGACACTAAGCAACAAACTATCAGAAAATTAAAAAAATTTAAATAATACAATTTTAAAAAGCATAGAAGTCAGAAATACATAAATCAGTCTAATAACTGAAGTGCCAGACTCCATAAAATACTACTGAGAAAGAGTAAAGACCTATACATATGAAAGATAAAGCATATTCATGAGTTTGATAGCTAAATGTTTTAAAGACATCAGTTCTCTTTTTGATCAGTAGATTAATTGCAAATCCTATTAAAATTCCAGAAGGTTGTTTTGTGGAAGTTAAGAAGATGATTCTATATATTTTATTTTATTTTTGGATGGTTAGCTGGTACAAGGATTGAACCCTAGATCTTAGTGTATCAGCACCATGCTATAACCAACTGAGCTATCGAGCAGCCCAACAAGATGATTCTAATATATATATGAACATACAAAGGTCTAAAATTTGCCAAGACATCTTGAAGAAAAGAATAATGGTAGAAAAGAATAATGGTAGAACTTACACTATAAGATATCAAATCCATGAAGTTTTGACATAAAAACAGAAGGAAAAAAAGCAGACAAAAAGAATGAAACAAATTTTAAAGAGATATTTACACTAAATTGTAACGAAAATGAAATAAAAATGCTGCTGCAGTGTAGTGGGAATAGGAATCGATCTTTTCAGTAAACGGTCTTGGATCAGTTAGATATCCATTTGGAATAATAAATACATCCTGACCTCTTTCTCACACCATACACAAAATCAAATTCAGGATAATTATAGATATAAATAGGGAAGGTAAAAATAATTTAAGGTAAATAAGTCAATCAATGAATAAATAAATAAGCTTTTAGAAGAAAATATAGGAAACTGCCTTAAAGTTGGGGTAAACAAATTTTTTTATACAGGATACAAAAAAATAAAAATGTGTAAAGTGAACAACATCAGGATTGAGAACTTTAAATGAACAAAAGACACCATTAAGAAAGATAAAAGACAACCCACAAAATGGTAATAGTTATTTTAGATACATATACCCAGCAAAGGACTCCTGTTTAGAATATGTAAAGATCTCCTATAAATCAATAAAATAAAGGTAGACAACCAACTTTTAAAATGGAAAATAATTTGGGCCGGCCCCGTGGTGCACACGGGAGAGTGAGGCGCTGGGAGTGCAGTGACGCTCGACGCTCCAGCGCAGGTTTGGATCCTATATAGGGATGGCCGGTGCGCTCACTGGCTGAGCGATGTGGGCGACACCACACCAAGGGCTGCGATCCCCTTACTGGTCACGAAAAAGACAAAAAAAAAAAAAAATGGAAAAAAATTTGAACAGACATGTCTCAAAACAAAATGGCAAATAAACACATGAAAATGTGCTTAACTTTGTTACTCATTAGGGAAATGTAAATTAAAACAATTAACATAACTGTATAACACAAGAATGGTTAAAATGAAAAAGACAATCAATACCAAATGTTGATGAGAATGTGGGTCAACTAGATTTCTTATACAATGTGGGCATAAATGTGAATTGGTAAAGCACTTTGGAAACTGTTTAACAGTATCAACTAAAACTATATTTGTGTGTGTGTGTGTGTAAAACTAATAACCCATTATTTTTCATAGTAGCACTATTCATAAATTGAAAATAATCCCAAAGTCTATCAACAGTAGAATGGGTAAATTAAATATGATACATTAATAAAATGTAACTCTATATGCCAATGAAAATGAATGAACTGCAGCCATGTGTATCTCGCCATGTGTATCTTGCCAACGTAACATGCACCAAAAAAGCTGCATATAGGAGTACATACTTTATGATTCCATTTATATAAAATTAAAAAACAGGCAAATTAACCTATGGTATTAGAAATCAGTTACAGTTTACTCTCGGGAAAAGGGGTCACAAGGAAGCTTCTGAGTTCTTCATTATGTTCTGTTTCTGAATCCTGGTGCTTGTTATTTGTATGTATAGATGTTAAAATTCATCAAGCTGTACACTTATGATCTCTGCACTTTTCTATAGGTATATAACCCAAACATTATTATTTTTTTAAAAGCCTAAAAATGAATTAGGTCTTATTTTTTAATTTGAAACTTTAATAAATTAAGATAAAAACTTTTTTAAAAATTTTAATTCATTTTAAAAGAATCAATAGCAGAGCCCCAAACACAAAATTCACTAGGAAGAAGGGAGTTGGGAGTCAGTAAAAAAAATCTAGACTAAATCCAAGTCCTGACTATAAGCAGTGAGGAAAGCCCAGTATAGTGGGTACAACGCAACCTGTTTTGTATTAACTTCCCCGGTATGGTACACCCCTTGTGTTAGTCTGCTCAGGCTGCCATAACAAAATACCACAGACTGGGTGATTTCAAGAACAAAAATGCATTTCTCACAGTTCTGGAAGCTGGAGGTCCAATATCAAATTGTCAGCAGGGTTTGGTTCTTCTGAGGTTTCTTTTCTTGGCTTGATGATGGCCGCCTTCTCCTTGTGTCCTCGTGTGGATTTTCCTCTGTGCACTGCATCCCTAGTGTCTCCTGTGTCCAAATTTCCTCTTCTTATAAGGACACCAGTCAGATTGGATCAGGGTCCACCATAAAGATTTCATATTAACTTAATCAGCTTTTTAGACTTTATCTCCAAATACAGTCATGTTTTGAGATACTGGGAATTAAGGTTTCAACATATGAATTTTGGAGGGGGACAAAACTTAGCCCAATTAACCTCCCATTGAAGCTGGAAAATAGCCAACAATGGAAATAGAAAGAGCTATTGCAGTATATTCTATATTAATTTTGGATCCAGGTATAACACATTGTAGGTCTTCCCTCCTTATGGAAAATGGTATGGAGGTTCCTCAAACAATTACACATAGACCTACCATATGACCCAGTTATTTCATTGCTGGGTGTATACCCAGAGGAATGGAAATCATATTGAAGGGATACCTATACTCCCATGTTTACTGCAGTGCTGTTTACACTAGCCAAGAGTTAGAACCAGCCTAAACGCCCACCATCAGATAAGTGGATAAGGAAAATGTGTTATATTTACACAATGGAATACTACTCTGCCCCCCCCCCAAAAAAAATGAAATACTACCATTCACGGCAACATGGATGGAATTAGAGAAAATTATATTAAGTGAAAGAAGCCAGGCACAGAAAGAGAAATACCGCATGATCTCACTTATTTGTGGGAGCTTAAATAAACAAACAAACAAACAAACTGGATGGGGGGGCAGGGGAAGAAGACACACTAATCACAACAATTCCTTGAACTTAAGACAAGTGAACAGATATGGCGTTGATGGGGAGGGAGGGGGAGGAGGGGGGAGAGTGAAGGGGAAATGAGGAATTGGTAAAGGGACCCCAAAATCAACTTCATTGTAATTGATAAATAATTAAAATTTTAAAAGAATGTTTAAACATGACAAAAATAATATTTGTCAGGCTGGCATTTATGTTACTTTACTGGAAATAATTCAAGAAGATCATTATTTTTCTGTCCCAACTGAAGAGCTGTAAATAGAGGTTGATCAACTCTGTAGCATTTAGGAGAGAGTTCATAAAGAGTAATAACTCTTTCCGTAGGATACAGAAGCTCTGACCAGATCAGTTCATATAAAACTAGACGTTGCTCCCCAGGAGCTACAATACATTTTTCGGCACCCCACTCCCTTTCTCCGTGTCGTATGTCCTGCTTTCTATTTCTGCTCTTTTCCAATCTGGATCTGCCAATCACTCTCTTCTGTTTATGTCACTCACTGAGTGTCCCATCTACTGTGGGTAATTTCCTCCCTCACTGTTTTTCTCCCCCTCTTCTTTTTCAGTCTCTCTTACTTTCTTTACCATCTTTCTACAGTCTCTTTCTACTTCATCTTTTTTCACAATTTACACCTTTTCCTATTTAAATCAGTCATTACATATCAATCAGGTGAATTTGAAAAACTATGCTACATTCGTTAAATAAAATTTATTATTTATTAATTTTAAGACCAGTCCAAATATCATTTTATATGACTCTAAGGGAAAGTATAAATTAGTTGTATCCCAAAGGACAGAGAAATGGTCTCTTCAATATCTCAGGGTATCTCAGGGTAAAGTCCACTTCTTCAGCAAAATTCCCGACCTCTAGATTAAGTTAACATCTTCTCCTTGCCTAGCATGCACTAAGAAACTTAATAAAGTTCAGCTATTATTATTTTCATTGCATTTAATGATTTGTTTTGCTAACCTCTGAATTCTGTGAAAAGATTATATCGGTTTTGTCCACCCTGTGAGCCCTAACACCTATGAGTGCCTGGAACATTCATTATTACATGAATGAATAAAGTAAAGAGCAAAAAGTATCAGTCCATCCTTGTTTTCATCCATTCAAAAATAACCCTTCTTTCTCAGTTTTTGTAACTCGTCCTAAACTTTTCAGCTTAAACAGCAGTTCCCTGAAGATGTGAAGACCAGAAATGGACTGTGGCAAATGTGATAATGAAGCCATTCTCATAGGCAGTGGGTTCTGAGATAAATTCTATAAATTTTTAAAAGTTTCTTGCTGTGACCTCATCTTTAAACTATAATGTTCTACCCATTTCTCTTTTTGGGTTTTTTTTTTTTTACCTCTTGATGCTCCAGAAATATCTTCTCCAACATTGCTTTACACACCAAACTAGCCTAGACTTTCTACGTGTTTACCAGGATGGGCTTCTTCTATTTACAGTTTAGTGCCAAGTAGTGTTTCCTATTTCTGTCCTACAATGTATTTTCGTTTTTGAAATGGTAAAACACTGATAAATGAAGGTAAATTGTTGTCTTTGTTCCAAAACAAGCTTGTTGTTCTAGGACCCCAAATTATCTCAAACATCATTAAGGAACAGCAGGCCACCCAAGACTGTCCATCAATTTGCAATTAGGTCACATGTTGGGAGGTTGGAGACACTCAGCCTTTAGCCTTGTTCCTTGCAGCACACCCAACTGGGGCACTGGTATCCAAACAATGCCCACCCTGTTGTATCTTGTTCCTTAATTGGGATAACTTAGAGATGCTAATATGCACTGGCAGTGTCTGTAGCTTCAATTAGGCCTCATTAGTGGCTCTGCCAGTGGTGACCACTACAAAGCGGTATTTGCTCTTGGGAAGGCTTTGTGAGGTGCTCTGAGCTCCTGCAGGGAAGAAACAAGGATGCATTTTATATTCTTTCCAGCAGCAAACTCCTCCCCTCAATTTTCTACAGCCACTGTCAATTGGGCAAGCATTACTTTCCATGGCTCATTTGTCATATGGCATACCATGACTCCTGCTACCTGGGATGGTGCATGGAAATTCTTACAGACAGCCACATGTAGAGGATTTGTTTATGTCCCCTCCTTTTACCCCCAACCCACATCTAATTGTTCTTGAAATACAGAATATGTCTTCTGAGACAGGCCTGTTTTGCCTAAAAATAACACCACTCTGAACCCATAAGTAATTTTCAGCTGATTAAAAAACAAAAAGTTGAAAACAATAAATTTGAGAAATGCACAGGAAATGAAGAGTGTGCAGTTATTTTTAATTTCTAAAGCATGTGTCAAGGATATTTCTAAAAGGCATATTCTGAGAATGCTGCCATTTTCTATTTACAATGAGAAACTGGTTGTTGGTCTAACCAAACTGCGGACAGAGGCAAACACCCACACCAACAGAGCGCTTTCCGTAGAGGTTGTAGTCTCTGTACACTTAGTTTGAAAGGAGACACAATGTGACGCATCCTTACAGTCACTGGCACAAATCTATCTGGATTATTCCACTGTTAATAGTTTACTCCATGATCCTTGAGGGAGGAGATCTGTTAGGCCAGACCAGCGTGGCAATATTTCCTTACACTGGGATTGGGCGGGACTACAGGGCAATATGATCAGCACTTCCTGCTGCTAATCCCTCAGTTCACTCAAAGGTCACTATTATACTTGCTTTCATATTTTCAATTTTTTTTCTCAAGGATGGGAGGGAGTTGAATAAATATACTTTAATAAATAAGACTGGAGACAAACAGAATGATCAATAATAGGGGACATTAAAAAATAGCAGATCTGGGCCGGCCCGGTGGCGCACTGGATAAGTGCGCCGCTTGGGAAGCGCGGCGGCGCTCCTGCCGAGGGTTCAGATCCCACATACAGACCGGTTCCCGCTCACTGGCTGAGCGAGGCACGGGAGCAACACCGAGGGTTGCGATCCCGTTGCCGGTCCCCGGTCCGGTGCGGGGGCAACACTGAGGGTTGCGATCCGTTGCCGGACACAGAAAAAAACAAAAGACAAAAAAAAAAAAAAAAAAAAAATAGCAGATCTGAATGTCATTTGCTTGCAATTAACTGTTTTTAAAAAGTCTTCTTTTTTATTTACCCTCCACGTTCCAACAGCTGCCTAAACTACTGGCATTGCAGTATGTATCAAGATATTTGCCAAATAAAGAGACTTTTTAGTAGAATAATAAGAGTAGGGCTTTCCTAGTGGCCATTTCCATCATGTGATTTTCCCCTACTTACTTGCATCCTTCTTCCCGCCCCCTTGACTTGTATGAACAGTTGCTGCAGAGATGGCAGGATGTCAATGCCCCCAAAATTGAACCTGTGATTTGCTTTTCTTTGATTTATGTGCTTGTAGTCAATAAACTTTATAAAGGAAAGTATCAGACTGAACAATCAATCAAAGATAAACAGATTCCTGTCCTTTAAAAGCATTTCAGCCCAGTAGGTGAGTGTCTCATTCATCTTTTGCAGGCACGCTTTCGGCCTTTCCACTGAGACACAACCGACTGCTCACTACAGGCAGCTTTTCTACCAAAGGGCTGCTGCAGTTGAGCTGAGATTTATCAATTTCATGGCACCAGTGGTCATGACATGGTATCATTTTCAGGATCTAAATGGTTAAGCGTGCTGTTTGCATGCCAAGACCTGGGCTGTCCATCTACCTGAAAATGGAAAAGGATGACTAGTTTTAAATGATCTAGGTGTATGCTGTATAGTTCTATAAAAATTCATATTGTGTACATTTTTTTTATTCTAAAAAGCCAAATCCCTTCCCTGCAAAAGAGAATTCCCTCTTCGTTCTATTAGTGGTTTCTGAATTTTCCTTCGAATAAGGCAAATGTCATGCTGCATGTTTTGCTTCTCCACAGCACAGATGGTGTGCATATGCAGATTGGTGATTTTCTAATCAATACAGTGGCACTTGGGAATATCTGCAAGTATTGTAATAATGCATTAGTCAGGAGTGATGTTGTAACACACTGAGATCATACACATAAATCTAAGACACCATGTCTAGACACTCCAGGGAAGATGGTATGGCATGGGTTAGAGCAGGCATTAAGGGAGGGCAATATTTCAAATATGATGGGAAAATAATGCAATTTGCAGACTTTAATAAAACCATTGGGGAATTAATTTCAGTAGGGGCACATTCTCTCCCCAAACATTCCCGTTCTTATGTTTGCTTCATGGACACTTGTAATGAGATACTTTTCACCTGTTATCTCAGGCATAAACACAGAATGGGATCTGTGAATTGAGCTAGATTTTTAATGTGCTGAATATGAAAATAATCCCTTTATAGGTAGTGCTTTAGCTGTACAAAAGTGCATTATGCAAACAACACACAGACAGAATAAACCTTGGAGATTCAGAGTCAGAAGAGCTTATAAATTAATCTCCTAAGCACACCTTGAGCATGCTTAGAGAGTACATTCAATCATAAAACTTGACCAACTGAACCTGCAAAGTTTTAATAGGCATGAGTTCGATGATAAAAGTGAAAATGATATTAAATGTGTGCCCATTTTAGCACTGCCCAAAAGTTACAGGCTGATTTTACTCTCTGCTGCCTCCAATGCCATTTGCTATTGAGCCCTTCATTCTGATCATGCAGACTCAGGCCAATAATTGTCCGAAAGTCAGGCACTCACTCTGACACAAACACCTTGATAAAAATATTAAGTTAAACGCAGCTGGAAATGAAACGTGCATTTCCAAGCAGAAAGTATAGACTATCCCTGCCACCCACCTCTTCCAGTAAGTTACAAGAGACTCCCGGTCTAACAATCCGCTTAGTCCATCTTCTGGTTGTCATTCTGGTCCATTGCTGCCTCAGTGAAGTCTCCTCAAGTTTCAGGCCAGCTCTGTGCTTCTAACACTCTGGAGGCTTTTCAATTAAAATGTGAGAGAAGCAAAGGCTAGATGGAATCAACCCAATTATCTCTGTAGCCATAGAAATGCACATGATAAATGAACTCCAACCTTTTCCTTTCTGATGACAACTTGAGCTCTGAATAGAGGTGTGATTTTTTTTTTTTTTTTTTTTTTTTTTTTTTTTTGGTGAGTGTGAGGACGAATGTGGTTTTCTTTAGTAGAGAGTGAAACGCCACTTACCTGGCAACATCTCTCAAAGCATAATGCTTCCAGCACTTGCACAATCTGGCTTCACGAAGGCTTAGGCTTAGAAATTTTTTTTTTCTCAGACTGCCGTCCAGAGGGAAAAATACATTACATCATCTTATTTGCAGAAGTCTTTCCTTGCAGCTTTAGTGATTAATTTTCTTATTATGTTGATTTTTAAATTTGTGTTTCTAAATATTTTGCTCTGCATCTTTCCTTCAAATGTTGCTTTTAAATGGGGGATAAGTGCACACACAAGAATGTATTCTATCTGTTTTATTTCCTAAGCCTACTTCCCTCTCGGTGGAAAGCCATTTGATCTACATTACTAACACTAGGCACACATTTTGTGAGAAAGGGTAGGAAGCTCAGGAAGAGTAATGATCAGTCTACAGTTTTCTGTATTCACCAGTTCTTAGATCTTCAACACACACCCAGTGGTCACTTAGTAAATATTGCTTAGTTCAGAGAATGACCATGAACAACCTCAAGAGCATCTTAGTGAGTAGTGTCCACTCAACACAGGAGATAATTCCCCTCCCTTTCAAGTTGACGAAATGCATAAGATTCAGTTCTATATTTCTTCCAGAACTCTTATTCTACTCCATTATTTCCTTTTTGATTTCAACAATCTTTCTGCCAAATGCAGAATACATGAATCCATGTGTCCTTTTTTCTTCATTAGTCTACCAAAAGTTTGCAATATTATTGGAGTTTATCCCAGTTGAATTCTTAGTCATGCAATAATCAAGACCTAAAGCATTATGTTCCTTTTGCTTTTTTTTTTTCTTCTTCTTCTTCTTTACTATTCTACGGTAATTTCAATTCTAGTTAGAAATTTAAACATTTTCTGACAGCTATCACCAAAATATTTAAGTTTAAGAATATGTCCCTACAAATACGAATAAACCCTTTCATATGACTCACTTTTTATAGTCCACTTCACCAAAATATGGTTACCCAATGTCATTTTCTCCTGGCTCCATATAAATTTGAGATGGTGGTAAGACCACAGAGATCATGTGTATTCACTTTTGTTTAACACTTTATAGTTTACAAAATGCATTTGGGAACATGAGAATAGTGGTCTTGGTCAGGTATGAAGGAGAGAAGAAGGAATGGTTATCAAACTGCATTTATGCATGATCCTTCTGATGGGATAATGCTCTGGGCATCAGCCTGGAGATGGAGCATGAAAGGTCTTTGCAGAGAGGGTTGAGAATTGTGTTATCAAAAGGAAGAGATCTTGGAAAAGACACGTCCCCACAGGGTGGAGGTCAGTGAGAGGATTGCAAACATTTCAAAGAAAAATGAAATTATAGAGTTCCTCATATCAAGGCCAAACATAAATTATTTTTCAGGAGACCAAATTTATTTCTACATTTATAATTGGATCTATCATTGTGGGTATTTAATCCCCAAACCCACCAAAGTTGCTTGACTTATATAATGACATCCTTTAAGGATGACACTGAACTATCTTGCCCAGAATAGGGAAGATTAGCATGATGCAAGTACACAGGGAAGGCCTCACTGAAACATCTAAGTCAGCAAAGAAAACAAACAGCAAACTCTGATTCTTTTGGCTTCAGGCTTTATCCCTGTTAAAATGCAAACGTTCCTGCAGAAGATAACATTTTAGTAGTAATCTCTACTTTAGTATTAATGAAATTATCAGATCCATACCTGACAACAGATTGTAATCCACAGGTCTTAGAGGCCAAAGGCAGAGTACCTCAGAAGAATGAAAAGTGTGTCACTGATCTGGGAACGGGAAAGGGAGCCAGCAGAGGATCGGACAAAGTCGTAACAAAAAGAAGCTAGTGAAACTGAAAGCTTGCTTCTTTGCTTACCAATGAGCTATTCTGCTTTTGCCATTGTATCCCCTGAAGTTGAAGCTACAAAACAGGTATTGCTAAAATAAACTTTACCTTGGATATGCTCTCCACTTAATCCAAAACTGAAAAAAAGTGCCAATAACTGTTTTCCCAGAGTGGGACAACATGCCCAGAACTTATTTTGCTCAGGGTGAAAATGCAGATTTCCTATCTTGTGATATTTAACAGGAATATTGGGTTCCCTTTGTCTCCGAGTACTTAGTCTCCTTCTTTCAGTTTATCATCATATCTATCCTCCTATCAATTTATCATCAAATTTATCATCAAGTGGCCGGTTACAATTTAAACCAGTCTTCGATTCAGGTATATCCACAGAGTCCTCTATAGACAGAATCTGTCATTTCAAAGTCCGTGGAGCTCTCCTCCTTCCTCTGACCCCCATCCATTTTAAACAACGAAGAATAGAACATTCTTAGAACTATACTGAAATTAGTTTGAATAATTCACAAAATAATATTTATCTAGGTTGTTTTTTATGTTTTTATTCAACTCCCTTTTTTCACTAACTTGCAGATTCTGCTTGTAGAGGACTCAGTATGTAAATAAGAGGACTGTTTTCTCCTTTATTTCTTTTCTACTATCATCGGGGAGATGATTATGTATTATTCAATATCAATAATGCCATGCAACAATAAAATGCCATTTTAAAGTATCTGCTTTAAATTAAATTGTCTAAACAGCCTGTGATGAAGTGGATGTGTATTGGATTTGTAAGTCAAAATAAACCCAGTACAAGTTCTGCCCTAGCAAGTCCCACAGCCTTTCTAGGACCTGCAGTATCCTCTCCTGTGAGATCAAGGAGGTGGACTCTCAGCAACAACAAAGTGGCTCCATCTTGCATGCTGACTCAGACCCACTGCTAGTGACTACCTGAACTGCTGTGTTAAGGATTGTGATTCTCAGTCCTGACTCTGCAGAAAGAGTTTCTATTGTCAACATCTGTCAGAGACAAGGAATTAGGGAGTAACAAGACAAGATTCTGCCTCCCTAGGCCCAGATGATCTTAAAATGCTCCTCCCAGTTCTGTAATCTTAATTCTTAGCTACAGAATAATTTCCATGTGTTATAAACACGCACACACACACATAAACTGAAAATTATCACTTTACATTTTTAAAAAGCTAAAAATTATTAATATTTTATATATTTAAGTTAAAATGTTAATAATGGGGTCTGGTAAGCTTTATTGTGAACTGAAGCACATAGTTTATTTACATATATTTTTTCAATACCTGCAGGTTCTCATTTAAAAGCACTTTGTCGATCCCCAGTGCTTAAAATCAAAAGCCACATAGTTAGTGGTGATGGTACTGTGATGAAGTAATTCCACCTGAAAAAAGATATTTATGAGATTTTGGGTAGTCTCATGAGTTTTCAGAAGAGCCAAACTTTTCACCTGTAAGTGCATACTAACTGTCAAGAATTGTGACAACCAGTGTGTATGTTTCATCTTATACCACCACATTCAGTATGAAAGAACTATCATTGCGTGCTTGATATTAAACTAGGAAATCCCGTGTGATCACACCATATCACAAATTAGGGATGACTTTGTGTTTGAGGAATTTAATTACCATTTTGTCTCTTTTTAAAAGAAAAAAAAAGTCTCTTTTTCCTTAATTGGCAGTATACCCTGTAAATAATGTTGTTCTCTTCACACTGAAAACCATTTAATTCCCCATTATCTCACTTCATTAGCCAAATGTCCTGTTTAGGCAAACTCTGAATATTAAGCACATTATAATGTAGTAGGAAATAATATTTGGAAACAGCCTTGAACTGAAAAGAAAAACCCAGCAAAATAAAAGTCAGTGTAGATAATATGTATTCATCATATTCCAGGCTACCCCCGGGATCTAATTCTATTCTGATTGACTTTGGAAGTGATCTGGGAGCAATTTTCACATGTTGTATTAAGTAAACAACGAATTTTGGAACAAACAAAAGAGTAGGGAAAGTTAGCAATTGCTTCTTCAGGAAGGAGTTCGAAAAAATGTAAGACCTCGGGCCAAACTAGGAGGGCTTTGGAGACCAGGAAAAGCCTGTGTATCTCCAGCGCTTGTCTCTGTCCACCATTGCCTTTCCCCTTAAAAAGAATCCTTTGAAATATAGTGAAATATAACAAGACGTGACTTTAACAGTTAGAATAGTTACAAAGAAGAGCCTGCAAATGTGCGTGTAAAGAAGGAAGGTCATCCCCCAGGAGGAGGCATGGAAGAGCTCACGTGCACAGGACAACATAAGGGTGAGCCTTGGCTGGCAAAGCGTCAAAGATTTCCTTTCCCAGTCGCTGCTCACTCACCAGCATCACGGCCTTGCCCCCAAATAATGGGGCCTGAGGCAATCACCCTCATAGACCCTACTCGTCATTGTTAAGCTGAAGTGGTTCCTTCAACTATAAACCGAGCTGTAAGAACTGCTGTTTCTCTGAAAGCTCAGAGAAGGAGAGACTGCACATGTCGGGTAGGCCCTTCTGCTCCAGCTCCTTCTTAACACTGATTATTTTAGCTCCTTTTCAGAGACGAAAAGAAGGTCATTGGAAAGCACAAGCCCCCCACATGCTATGAAATGAACCATGCGTCTTTTACTCAGTACTGTAGTAGGTAGTATCATCATCATAACACTGCTGCTCCTCACTAGGCTGTTCCTAAGGGAGGATGACATCTCTTATCCTGTTGATATCAGCTTTAATCACGGGCCTTGTTTGACCAATGAGTGACAAGTGCCTGCAAGTGTCAGGCACCGCTTCACAGCAAAGGATTTAAGAGCCTTCATGAGATCACATCATTTTTCTTTGTCTGCTTTCGTGATCTGGCAAAGGGTTTCCAAAAAACAATACAGGCACACAGTTAAATTGGAATCAGATTAACAACAATTTTTTTTTTAAACATAAGTACTATATATACCAAATATTGCATGGGATATACTTACAGTAAAAAAAGAAATTAACTGTTGTTTATCTGAAATTCAAATTTAACTGGGTGTTTTACATTTTTATTTGCTAAATTTGGCAACCCTAGTTTGGCAGGGTCCCAGATAATAACTGCTCCGCTGGCCTGAGTTCCAGAATAAAGAGCAGGTGGACAGAGCCTAAGCAGACTTGAAGCCAACCTGACATGTGATCAAGCTGTGTGGTCATAAGCCACTTACAGCTGAGAGCCATTTGTTTCTGAAGTACAACCTAGAGAAAGCCGACTTATTAAACTACTATATGTTTCTCGCTAAGGTACTAATGAAGCCCTTAACTAGGAGAAGTTAGGGAACATTCCTCTTTGGTTCTAGTTTGAATCTCTTCGATGTCTACTCTTCACATGGGTTGCTATGTCCTCTGCTCATGTGCAGTGGTCCAGTTCCATGCTGTTCCATGTTGGCGTGGTCACTCCTTTTTTATCAGAACCCCTTTGTTAATGACAGCTCTCAATCTTCCTTTCTGCAACTAACGTGAATTTAGTCTCCATGACACAGAGGTTGTTTCTTCCCTGATTACACACATTTCATCAATAGTATTTCTAATCCTAACCTAATTCTAATCCAGGCAGTCCCTAGTGGCCACTGCAAAAATTGGGTACAAATTCTGAAAATAGTGAAAAGTGCATGTGACCATTACAGAAATACTCACTACAAAATGTATTCTGGTTCTGCAACAGTGGTTCACTCCTTTCAGACCCCTAGTGGCCACTGCAAAAATTGGGTACAAATTCTGAAAATAGTGAAAAGTGCATGTGACCGTTACAGAAATACTCACTACAAAATGTATTCTGGTTCTGCAACAGTGGTTCACTCCTTTCAGATATGTTTACTGAATCCCTCTAGACTGAGAGCCAGGTACTGGCTTTACTGTGATAAACAAAACAGACATGATCATTGGCTTTATGGAGGTTATAGTCTAGAAGAGGAGGGGATACATAGACTTCACTTGATTTAAGAAAAAATAAATACATCAACTAGAATTTGGCTGTTTTCTCCTTCTCTTTAACCATCATCCCTTCCAATTTACTCATGTGCTTTTTCCCTTTAGGATTTATATCTGTCTTTCATTGTCAAATGCTCCTGTATCTGCAGAAGCTGGTGGTTAAAAATTGTTTTATATTCTGCCAATGTGAGCTTCTTAATTTAATGTTTTACAAAATTTAAACAAAATTTATAATTGATTCCATTTGGGAATATATCATATTTTATTCTTATGTGTATGTGTTTTAATTCAAATAAAATACACTCTATCAAATGCTCACTTTGAGTGGATTCAGGGCAGGGGGAAGGTGTAGTAAAAAGAAATAAAAGAGTACTTTGTGGGCCGGCCCAGTGGCGCACTGGAGAGTGTGCTGCTTGGGAGCGCGGCCGCACTCCCGCCGAGGGTTCAGATCCCATGTGGAGACCGGTTCCTGCTCACTGGCTGAGCGC
>NW_007731134.1:149673-151249 GCF_000696425.1 Galeopterus variegatus | reverse complement strand
AAAAAAAAAAAAAAAGAGTACTTTGCCCTCAAAGAGCTTAGGTACAATCTTCCAGGAGAAATTAAAACCAAGACCTCTGAAATAAGTTAACTAATTATATATAATACAAACAGTAAATGTTAAGGTAGTGGTTAAATAACAAGAACTACAAGATTTCACAGATGGAGAGCTTTCTGTGGGCTCAAGAACTCAGGAGGTAAAAGGATAGGTAAGACTTTCACTGAGCACAGGAGAACAGGAAGGTCCTCTCAGGCACAAAACATGGCAAAACAACTTAGGTGAGAATGGACAGGGAAGAAGTTTGTAGAAATGATGAGGAGTACTGACACAGGTATATTAGAGGCTGCTTGTAAGAGACCTGGAACACCGGGTTCCAGAGTTTGAACGCTAATGATAATAGGATACAAGTAAAAGTTTTGAAGCAGATAATGACATGGTGAACTCTAATTTGCTGCTTCTTAATAATTCTGAGACTTGTGGCCTTTATTTTTTACAGGATAGAATTTAAACTTTACATAGCCCTAGTTTTCAGTGTCTGCGTATGCATGCAGTTATTTGCACAGAGCTATGGAGCTGTTTAACCATTCATGGCCCTTTGACTGGTTTCCACTCAAAACTGCATTTTCCTCTCACGGATTTTCAGAAGGCAGAATGTATTCATAACACATATTTTAGTTACAGGTGGCAGAAACCCTGCTTGAAAAATTTACAGAAATAGAATTTATTGGAAGAATAATGGCATATCCCATAGAATCCAAGGAAAATCTAAGCTATGGAAATGTCAGTGATGTGGTTAGGCTTAGTAACTATCAGAACTACCAGGGAATAGAAGAGTGTCCGGGATTCCCTTTACCTCTAGTCAATGTACCTTTTTATTCATCAGTTCTATTTTTCTTTCTCTTTGTGTAAGTCAGTTGATTTCATTCTATGGTATAAAATTAACCCCAAAAGTCCTCAAATTAATTTACATTAGCATCTTTAATTACAGGACAGAGTGTCAAAACTCTTACTCTAAAATTTAAAATCGTGGGGATGAAGTTCAGTGGCCCAGATTCATTCAGTTCTAACCCCTGAGCCAATCAGCTGTGACCCAGGGGCAGCATCGTATTATATAAAATAGTCACTGCCATGATGAAAATGTGGATGCCAAGAGATGTCCCTACAAAAATTGAGGATGGGCCACCAAAAAAAGTGTCGGTATATAGAAGGGACAATCTCAGGTGTCTTTCAAATAGATGGAATGTATAACCTTAACTAAAAGGATACTTATTACCTAGGAATGCTAAATCACCATCCAAAGTCTAGACCAAACTGAGGCGGTTCTGACAGGCCATCAGAGTCTCACAGTCTTTCTGTTCTGCTACCCCACATTTAAGGGCCTGGGTGCTGCTGTCTCTAACATAAAGACAAAAAAGGGAAACCCAGAAGGTAGGACACTGGTGGAGAGGTAACTTGTGAATAAATAGCATTGAATAAATATTGGTCTGGGCCAATAGCTTCTGCAGCAGTGGAAGTTTTCCCTCAAAGTGGCCTTACTCCTGTGTTCATTGGTCAGCCTCAACATGTGATGTAGTTG
>NW_007731134.1:142177-148130 GCF_000696425.1 Galeopterus variegatus | reverse complement strand
CCGGTACGGGCGCGACACTGAGGGTTGCGGTCCATTGCCGGACACGAAAAAAAAGACAAAAGACAAAAAAAAAAAAAAAATGGAATTCAAGTTGAACATGTCCAGTACCAACTATAAGATCGAGTCTGGGAAAATTATTATCTGAGATGATAAAGCCATAAGGTCTTGTGTTTAAAAATTTGAAGCAAATTTTACATATACTATTGCTGTCCTTTAAATTTATACATAGAATATGGCCCAAAAAACTTTCAATGTGTGACTTGATATCAACCATAGTGAATAGATGTACAATTTTGTATAGAGGAAAGAATCTGGATTTGGAATTCAAAGATTTAGATTCCTGTCTCATCTCCGCCACTGACTAGCTATGTGATGTTGAGCAAGTCACATATCCTGGCTAGGTTTAGTGTCCATCTGTAAAAAGATGATGTTTGCATAAATGTTCTCCAAGTTTCCTATCAGCTCTAAAATTCTCAAATTTTACTCTCTATATGAACTTGCAGAGTTGCCTTTTAAAGGACTGACGTTCTGGGTTTTCACTTTATAGAAGGCTAATGATTCTATTTGACACCTAGAGGTCTTATAAAACTAGGACTCAATTCATATTCAGAATAAACACCTTTGGAGGCATGGTTTAATAATTGCTTTTTTTATTTTTATTTTTTCCTACAGTAATTCACCATGGCCATCGATTTAGCCAGCCTGTTGTAAGCATAGTAATAGATCATTTTTCAATATTTCTTGATGCTTTACTTACATGTATTAAAATAGTCTATTTTGTTCCTACAGTAATTCACCATGGCCATCGATTTAGCCAGCCTGTTGTAAGCATAGTAATAGATGATTTTTCAATATTTCTTGATGCTTTACTTACATGTATTAAAATAGTCTATTTTCGTAT
The DNA here is from genome assembly GCF_000696425.1 of Galeopterus variegatus. Classification (NCBI taxonomy): domain Eukaryota; kingdom Metazoa; phylum Chordata; class Mammalia; order Dermoptera; family Cynocephalidae; genus Galeopterus; species Galeopterus variegatus. The sequence continues at coordinate 147,229 of NW_007731134.1, read as the reverse complement.
GACAATTCTGTCCCTAATGGAACACTTAGTAATGTCTAGAGACAATTTTGGTTGTCACAACTGGGAGGGGGGTACTACTGGCATCTTGTGGGCAGAGAACAGGGCTGCTGCAAAACATATAACAATGCACAGGACCGTCTCTCCCTCCTCTAACAAAGAATTATCCACCCAAAATATAGTGCCAAGCTTGAGAAATCATTTATTTCTCACTTTTCCTAAATCCATTGCCTCAAAAACATCATGCAATATAGCCATTTCGCACTGTCCTGTTCATTTAGTCTTCTCACATGTCCAGCCTTGCAAAGTTGAATGGCAGAAAGGCACATAATTCTGTTTTCCGTTATTTCTAGGGGTCTAGAGGAGAAAGAATTGAGAAGTGAACCTACAAGATCACCTTAGAGGATGTCTAAACTCACAAACTAAGTGATCAAATTAAGTTTTCAAAAGGAGTTTGGAGTCAGTAAAACAATAGGCTTTATTTTTATTCCCTCCTGCATTTTTCACTTTGAGCAGGTTATTTTGGCAAACAGAAACTAAGACTTGTGAGGAAAGCTAATGAATTTATTCAGGAAGCACAATGTGAAACTAGTGGCACAGTTTTTAAAAATTAGCTCTCCTACACAAAGTTTGTAAAAAATTTTATTAACAAGCTAGTAGTGGCTATCGAAGGACATGCTTTCACATCTTTAAGAAAACTACTTTAAATTATTATAAAAGTTGAAACATATTCAGAATTAACACATATTTATATACCTCCCCTAGTATTTTTGTCCCCCTAGTATTCCACTTTCAGTTTCTTCAAATTTGTTTCACAAGTATATTATCTGGCAAAAAGAAAGAACTATAAAACGTGGGCTGGCAATAAAGTAATCTGCATCACTGGGCTCCATTCATCTTTTTCTTTCTTCTCTTTTTGTTGTTGTGATTTATTGGCATTTTGCCTGTGGCTAGACGTAAGTTTTAAATGTGGACTTGATGATGTGTGTGAGTCGATCTAGAGAAGACAAAATATTTCAAGAGCAGCACAAAAGATAAATACAGTATTCCTGAATATTAATTTTAAGCATTTTAACATAGGTAAGAAATGGAAGTATATTTATTAAATTTGAAAAATTAATTCCTCACAGCCTTGAGTGTATTTTGCTTTGTCTGTCCCTGGGTTTGGAGATACTGGTGGGTTTTTTTCTTCTTCTTTTTTCCTTTTTAATATTTCAACAAGTGAGATTGGCAAGAAGGCTGATAATGCTGTTTTACACCTAGAGGTCTTACAGAACCAGGACTGCATTCGTAAGTGGAACAACTTTGGGGGATGGTTTAATAATTGCCTTTGGTAGGACTTGTCCCACATTCATTAAAATCTCTAGGCCAGGCTGCTTCCTTGATCTTCATTTCTTTAACATTGTCAAGCAAACAAACAAAAATCCCTTCCTCAAATCTGTGTGGTTATCTAACCTAGAACATATTTGACCAGAATGGAAGTTACACTTCAAATATCTCAACATTTAGACCTTAGAAGTTGGCAGACATTTGGGTAATTGCTGAAATGTATGACTAGTCTACTTTCCTTATTTTTAGAAGCATTTGAAATGCTCTAGAATTTTAACCTTTTATACTACATTGGTTTCACTGTTAAAAATATTTCTTGTGTCCCTTCTTTGGTAAATGAAAAAATATCATGTTGCTGAATTATCTTAGATGTAGAAAATGACTAGAGAATAATTAATATAAAAGATCATCATCTTATTATTTAGGAAATTATAAGGGAAAACTAAACCTCTGTCTAGTTTATAATTACAGCTATTGGAACCCATGCATTTTTTTCATCATTTAGTTTTATAACTAGATCTGAACTTAGGCTTATAAAAGTGACATTACATATGAAGCCCACAGACATGCATCTTGTATAGAAAGTAGACAGCCAGTATTCACTCTTCCCTGTCAAAGGAATGCCCATAAGAATTGTTGGTAGGCGTCTAAATGTGGAGGTAAGTAATAAGCAGGTATTGACTTCTGTTGAGATCAATATCAAGATTTGTTGACCCAAAGAGGTTAAAATTGACTGAAGAGTAGGACAATAAATCTTGTTATTGACTAGAAAGCAGAAGTCAATATATGTATTATTATAAACATTTTTCTTTTGGTGTAGACCATAGGGGTGGAGTTATTTTTAAGACCGTGAATGCATATAACCACGTGTTGTTTATACCACGGTGATGGCCAATACAGGCTCCTTGGCTTATTAAAAATGTGGCTATTCACATGAAATCAGTAACACACCTGGTTCATCATTTATGACGTCAGCCATTCTTCTCCCTGTATTTTAGGCCCTCTTATCCGATTAATTTCAAATTGAAAGGTGGAATGCACAAGTTTGTATGATGAAATTTTGTTTGAAATGAAAAAAGGCAGAAAATATACTTGGAATTTTTTTTCTCTATAAAATGTAGTTCAGGTGCGTACTTAAACCTATGTCCTGGGTCTTCTCAACAGTCTTACATTTTCAAGCAATGCAAAAACTGCCTTCTAGGCTGCCCATTGCTAAAGTGACTCTACCCTTCTGATGAGCTATTGTATTTACTAGATAATCTGAAAAGCAGTCAAGATTAAAACACTTTAAAAATGTATGTTTGAAATGAGGATTTTTTGAAGCCACGAAATATATGCAAGCTGGGTATTACTAGCTCATTTGTAAATTTTCCTGCTCACTACCAACCACCTACTCACACAAAGCCAAATAGAGATTGTATTTTCTCATGGTTGGGAGAAGCAGAAATGGAAAACAATTTTCCATTGTTCTAAATAGCCCTCATGTTGATAAGAAATCAAATTGTGTACAGCTGCCTACTCACACAAAGCCAAATAGAGATTGTATTTTCTCATGGTTGGGAGAAGCAGAAATGGAGAACAATTTTCCATTGTTCTAAATAGCCCTCATGTTGATAAGAAATCAAATTGTGTACAGCTAAGCTGAACAGAGTATGCTGGGTTATGCTAAGTCTCTGTCCCGAAGTTCTGCCTGAACTCAAGTCTGCACACAGACATCATACATGCATGAAATCCTGGAGGAATATTCATCCAGGACAGGATTAATGCTTTAGATTACCAGCCCCAAATTCTGTCAGGCGGTATGAACCCACCCTCCTACCTTCATCCCCTGCTTTATGTAACAATGAAGTCGAAAAACACAGAAGTTTCTTTTCTTTCCTGACCACCTCCCGAAAGATGGTACTTTACAAGAGATATTCGTGTCCATAAATGCTCAGAATCTGCAAGTTAGGGATGAAACATGAGAGATGCTTTGAATGTCTCACACTACAGGGTGTCTCCAATTCCTTAATACACCCCATTGTGCCTCACGGCTGGAGAAAGCGCTGCACAATCCATTTCCTCCTTTAACTGTAAATTTCCTTGCTTTTATGGGTTTAGATTTTAATGGTTGAATTACATTTACATCTACTTGTGCATTTGCCATCAGCAGCCAAGTTCCAGCCTAAAGCCTTCACTAACTTTAAGAACAAGTTCTTCATAAACAACCTTGTTTAGTTTATCTATATAAATTCACACAACAACTCTTAACCCTAAGAAGCTCCAGAATCACCTCTGTACTAAATAAATGGCAGGTTTCCCTGGCTGTCTTTATTGGTTTTAAGTACTTAACGATGAATCACAGCTTAAGACAAATCAGTAATTAGGCTGCAATGATTCCAAAGCTACTGGAAATGTGGCAAAATGTTGGTTAGCCAGTGACACTGATCAGTTGAATTAAGTTTTAGAATTTGTGGCCTTTAGTGAAAAGGAAATAGTTCTACTATAAGAACATACCCAAATGGTACTGAAGAGTCATCTAATCATGTAACGGTATATTGATAACATTATAGAAATACAGCCAGGTTCATACACCATAAATATGGCAATATTCGACATGAGGCAAAGATGTAGCTAAAAGATGGCTCTGGACTGCCACCCCCACCAAAAACTATGCTTTCAACCTTACCAACCCCTTTATACAGATCATACCGATCTGTCTGTCTAATCTGTATGGGGAGTTTCTACAAAAACTAAAAAGTTTTAGACTTCTTACGACTTATAATTATTGCTAAAATGTATAACCTTGCCTTTGTCTCATTCACATTGTGTGTAAAGACCAGTAAAGAACATCATCTTAGCCCTTTGTTTTCTTGTAGTGACAGGTTTATAGGAGCTCCCTGAACTTTCTCACTTGTTCTGCTGTTCACCTGGCCTAGGTCTGTCATGGATGCCTGCTGGGGGGCTTCTGTCACTGAAGACCCACAGGAGCTAGAGCCAGACCATGTCCACAGAGGAGAAAAAGTAATGACTGAAACTTCTGGCAATTCACACAGCTAACACTACTCCCTTCTGAAACTACACCTAATCATCAGAAAAGGCATTTATTAAGGCATAAACCCAAGTAGGGAGTGATTTGGAGAAGAGACAACAGCAACAACATTTTGGAAGTTGGAAAACAAATGAACAACTGGTAAAGGAGTTTATAGACCTGAAAAAAATGGAATCATAATTTGGCAGCAGAGAAAGATAAAATCCAACATTGTTTGTACTGCAGAATCCCCCAAAGGCCAGTCACTTGAAAAGTAGGAAGGGAGGAAAGAGAGACTAATGAGGAGGATTAATTAAAAGTCTAGCAGTCAGAGCCCCTTCCCAGCCTCACACAGCTGTGTATCTTGCTCCTCTCTCAGTGTAACAAAAAAACTGATGTTTTGTTCCCTGGAAACAATAAAACAAAGGGTCTCCACACAGAGAAAGAGTGCTGAGGTGCAGGGTTCTATACCCTGAAAATAGAAAGCATACGTGAATGTCTGCATACGAGAGAAGAGCTCGAAGAGAAAAAAAAAAATCGCTGTAATTAATAACCACTAGCAATATAAGAAAACTACTACCATGAAACAAAAACAGAACTATCTTTAGACTGGCTGGTTAGGTCAGTTGGTTACAGCACGGTGTTATAACACCAAGGGCAGTGGTTCAGATCCCCGCAGCGACCAGCCAGCAGAAAAAAAAAAAAAAAAAAAAAGA
>NW_007731134.1:137669-141177 GCF_000696425.1 Galeopterus variegatus | reverse complement strand
CAAAAAAAAAAAAAAAAAAAAAAAAAGAACCCACAAAAAACAGATAGATATCTATTTTTAAGGAACATTCCAAGATGAAAAGTGAGTCTCTGGAAAGTAAAATTATAAGAGAAGAAATTTAAAAAGCCAGTAGAAGAGTTGAAAGATAAAGAGGAGGAAATCTGGAAGGTGGCAAAAAGGAAAACAAAATGAAAATAAAAGAAAAAAGCTAAATACAAAACACCAGTCCAGGGTGTCCAGTGCTCAAATAAGATGTACTACAGAAACTACCCGCATACATAATTTTGACAGAAAGAAAGAAAAAGAAAGAAGGAAAGAAGGAAGGAAGGAAAGAAAGAAATATGTGTAATTTTTCCTGGATATACTGTACTTTGGCCAGTTCCTATGACAGTACAAGGACGTAGTCCTCAGCTCTGGCTGGTGTGGAGCTGGAGGTTCCCGGGCTCTCACTGAGAATTCTTCAGCAGGGAAATGATGACCTGACGTTCTCAGATACCAGTGTGCACTGAGATTTATGACTACCACAAAGTAATANCATACATAATTTTGACAGAAAGAAAGAAAAAGAAAGAAGGAAAGAAGGAAGGAAGGAAAGAGAGAAATATGTGTAATTTTTCCTGGATATACTGTACTTTGGCCAGTTCCTATGACAGTCCAAGGACGTAGTCCTCAGCTCTGGCTGGTGTGGAGCTGGAGGTTCCCGGGCTCTTACTGAGAATTCTTCAGCAGGGAAACGATGACCTGACGTTCTCAGATACCAGTGTGCACTGAGATTTATGACTACCACAAAGTAATACCTTGACTTACATAATGCTTTAATTTTTAAAATTCTTAAGTATTTGTTTTTAGATTTTTCTGTATTAGATTTCTTTTTTAAAAAACAGCTTTACTGGGGTATAACTGACATATCAACAACTGCCTATGTTTATTTTAATGTGTATATTTTAATGTATTTAAAGTGTACAATTTGATCTGTGTTGACATATGTATAGACCTGTGAAGCCATCACAGCAGGACAATGAACATATACATCACCCTAAAGTTTCCTTGTGCCCTGTTTTGCTCCTTTGCCCACCCTTTCCTCATTCCTGCTCTCCACTGATTCACTTTCCATGGCTATAGACCAGTTTTATTTTCTAGAGTTTTGTACTAAACAGATTCATACAGAATGTATTTGGCTTTGTCTGGATTCTTTCTTTTAGTATAGTGAGTTTGAAATTCATCCACGCTGTTGTGTGTATCGATAGCTCATGCTTTCTATTTCTGAGCTGTATTTCATTCTGTGGATATACTGTAATACCCTGTCGAGTGACATTTGGGTTGTTTCCAGTTTGGAGCTGTTATAGATAAGACTATTGTGAACATCCACGAATAACTCCTTGTACTAACACATGCTTCCGTTTTTATTGGGTAAATATCTACAAGTGGAATGACTAGATGGTGTGCAGTCTGTATGTTTAGCTTTTTTAAGAAACTTCCGTATTATTTTCTAGAGTGGTTATATCATTTTACCTTCCTACCAGCAGGTTATGAGAGTTTTAGTTGCTCCATACCCTCGCAACACTTGGTCTGGCCAGTCTTCACAATATTAGCAATTCATTAGATTTAAAATTTTTTTTTAATTTTTAAAAGTTAAAATCACATTGAGATACCACCTCACTCCAGTTAGACTGGCTATAATCAAAAAGACGGTGAATAACAAATGCTGGCGAGGGTGTGGAGAGAAGGGAACACATCTGCACTGTTGGTGGGAATGTAAATTAGTACAAACATTTTGGAAAACAATATGGAGGTTCCTCAAACAACTACAGATAGATCTTCCATATGATCCAGCAATCCCTCTTCTGGGTATCTATCCAGAGAAATGGAAATCATCATGTCACAGAGATACCTGCACCCCCATGTTTATCGCAGTCATTCATGAGGGATCCGCCCCCATGACTCAGTTTCCAACACTGCCACACTGGAGATCAAATTTCCACATGAGTTTTGGAGGGGACAACACACCCAAACTCCATCACCCCTCCTGCCCATGATGTGAGGGCCAGATTCCTACTGGGGGCATACCGTACATCCGCCTTGGCCCAAAGCACAGAGGGATAAATACCGCATGTGCTCTCTCATATGTGGGAGCTAAGAGAGAAAGAAGGAAGGAAGGAAAGACCACAGTAGTGCCGCGATCCAACAGAGGGAGGGAACATTCCTAGGGCTACAAATTGTAGTGAAGGGGTGAGGGTGAGGGAGTTTGGGAGATAATAGGGAGGGGACAAAGGGTACAAAAGTAATTCTGGTAATGGGTATGCCCCCAGTATGAATCTGGCCCTCACATCACAGACAGGAGGGGTGACAATTAGTTTTGTATCTCATGAATATTCTTAATAAATTAATAATAAAAAATAATAATAAATAAATAAATTACCAAAGAAATGCATTTTTCTTATTACATGCGCAGCTGTCAATTGCCCACCAGCAGTGATTTCCTGCATGTCTCCCCACCCCTATTACAGAAACTGATACTAATTTTCCGAAGCTTCTTTGTAGCTAAAACATGGGCATTTAACCCAGAGTCAGAAAATAAGATCTACGGGAGAATCTTCTGGGAAGCTTCTGAAAAAGGTTTCCTTCTCTCTAAAATAATAATTATAATAATAAAGACACATGAAGAGAGACTGTCCTTGTCACTGGAAGTGGTTGTACGAGGACACGATGCCTAAAGCATGCCGGTGATGCTGGATGTCCTCTGTTTCACTCTCTAGATACACTCCCCTCCCTTCCCCATTCTGCTCTCTGAGGAAACTGACCTATGTGGACAAATTAAAGGGTTCCCTTGCTCTTTGACTTCCCATTGGGTTAACCCATGAGGAGCTCTGGCAGAGAACTGGAAGAGCGGATAGTGAGAGAAGTACTCATTCTTCTACTCCCTCCCTGGGGGTCCTCTCAGGTGGGTCTATCCTTGTACGGAAGGTCGCAGCTCTTCTCAGCTTAGCTTCTCTACGTGCCTCCTCTTTCCTGGTCATAGTAGCTGGTCCCTCCTCTTGCCTCATCATGTCTAGGAATTGTGGCAACCCTGCTGGTACTGGCCCCCTGTGGTTTCCTACACACTGCCCACACTTTCGTAAGCAATCTTGAATTATCCTAATATTTTTGTTGTTGTTGTTAAGAATATTCATGAGATACAAAGCTAATTGTCACCCCTTGTATTAGTCCATTTTGTGTTGCTATGACAGAAATACCTGAGACTGGGTAGTTTATAAAGGAGAGAGGTTTACTTGGCTTATGATTCTGGGACAGCTGTACCTGGCATGGGCCTCAGGCTGCTTCTCCTCTTGGCGGAAAGTGGCAGGCAGCTGGTGGGTACAAGCAGATCACATGGCGAGAGGAAGCAAGAGAGAGCAAGGAGGTGTCAGGGTCTTTTTAAGCAATGAGCTCTCGTGGAAACTAATAGAGCGAGAACTCACTAACTACCCCTCTTCCTCCAGGAAGAGCATTAATCCATTCATGAGGGATC
>NW_007731134.1:132239-136669 GCF_000696425.1 Galeopterus variegatus | reverse complement strand
GTAGCCCAAGGAATGTTCTCTCCCTCTGCAAGACCAACACACTACTGTGGTCTTTTTTTCCTTCCTTCTTTCTCTCTTAGCTCCCACATGTGAGTGAGGACATGCGATATTTATCCCTCTGTGTTTTCCTTGTTTCACTCAGCATAAGTTTCTCCAGGTTCATCCATGTTGTTGCAAATGGGAGTATTTCATTCTTTTATATGGCATAGTAGGAATTATCCTAATTTAAGAGTTATCTATTTTGCCCAGGATCCTTACCGATTCAGCAAGTGTCTTGAGACAATGAGGGGCAAGCTTAAAGTTAAAGGCCAACAATAAATGAAAAAAAGTTGGAAAATAGATACTGTTGCATCTCTGAATTAACCATTCTTGGAATTCTTACACCTGAACTACTTGTTTGTTATATAGGACACAATAATAAATACAGTCACATGCTCCATAGAGATGTTTCAGTCCACGATGGACTGCATTTATGACAAAGGTCCCATACAATTATCAAGGAGTTGAAAAATTTCTGTCACCTAGTGATGTCGTAGCCATTGTGGTACAATTGCCTACAGTATTCAGTACAGTAATATCTGTACAGGTTTGTAGCCTAGGAGCAATAGGCAATACCATATAGCCTAGTTGTGTAAAAATGCCATCTGTATTTGTGTAACTATACTCTATCACGTTCACAAAACCACGAAATTGCCTAACAACACATATCTCAGAACATATCTCTGTCTTTAAGCAATGCATGTCTGTATCTATAACTGTTAAAAAATAAAGTTAATTGCTTTAATAATCATCATCTGACTTAGTGAAGAGTAAGCCTGAGATCTTATAAAGTTTATTAGTCATGTTAAATTCCTTTCTTATTCTTATCACTCCTAGTTGGAAGAGTGAACTTATATGTTGTGACTTGGACACCTCACACACCTCACTTTAGTCCCAGCCAATCTGCAGTGGTAGGTCTCACACACCTGCTTTTCTCATTTCTGCTTGTGCTGGCCTCTAGAACTGGAATCCTGGATTCTGACACTGGATTGTGGATTGTTCTAAACGGTCAGTGCTACAGACACCTCCCTAGTGAAAAGGAACTCCTTGGGCATATAGAATCTCTAACTTCATACCTTTCCTTCCTGGGCAGTTTACAACTAGCAGCTTATAGCCACTTTTCTTCTTCCTTCTAGGCATATTCTGCTGTTATTTCTTAGCAACTATTACTTATGACCAGTTAAATTAAAACCTCTGCTTTGAAGAATGTAACTACATATGCATACGTGTGTGCACACACATACACACACACACAAACACACCTTCTCACAGACGCTTTTTTTTTCCATGAATAAAACAGGGGTACACCTTAAGGAACCTCTTTAGAGCCCTTTAGCCAAAATTAAAAACTCTTACAATGTTTTTATTTTATAATAGCTCTTGGTAACAACAGTAGTAGCTGTAGTACAAGCAGAATAATAGTTACTGGTATGTGTATTGAGCACCTGCTATGCACTAGGCGCTGTGATAGGAGTTCTGTGTGAGTTATTTCACTTAACAACCACTGCACTAAATGGACAGATTGGCTATATGATTTCAATGGCTGTGGCCTATTGTCAGAAAAAGGCATGAGAGACTGAACTGGCTCTTGATTTAACATGTGAATTACCAGGAAGAAAGAATATTAAACAATTCAGGATTCTGTCAAATTGAAAAGTCTACAGAGGTAGATGAAAAGACCTTCAAATCAGTTAAGATCAAAAGAAATACAAACCCATCTAAATGAGGTAGACATTTAAGTTGGGAAACAAACTTTCTTGAGCAAATCAGGGTCAAGGATACTTAGATTATGGGACCAAACTTTTTCTTTTTTTCTTTTTTTAAGTTTTGGTGCCCACGATATAGTTTCTATGAATAGGACTCTACGTATTCCGTTGGGTCACTAGAAATAATTCATTAAGCACATTAGTTCATATCTCTTGACATTCACTCTTGACTGCCTAAGAAAATATCCCCTAACACTTCATAGGATAATATATTTGTTTCCTTAGTAGATAAATATTTTCTTAACATGGAAGTTTAGAATTAATTATAGAAACATTTAAGAGAATCAAACACAGTATTAATATATATATTAATATATATATGTTAAGAAAGCATGATTAGTTTTTGGGTATTTATAATGTTTCAGATATTTTAGTCTTTGAGAGAACAGGTAAAATATGTGATGCAATTTAAAATGTGTAAATAAAGCATAAGAATTTAAGTAGAAATTGTATTTAGTTTATGTAGCCATTACAGTAACTTTATAGGGTATTAAAACATTTAAGAGAACTTAAGGTTCATAATATTTCTAGGTTTAATTTATTAGAGGCATTAGAGGTATTTTAAATATTCTGGAAAGTTTTGCTTTTAAATCACACACTTGAAGTATATAAATAAGAAATCAAATATATTTAATTTATACATTTAGTTTAAAATATTTAGAGCAGTTTAATTAACTTAGTTTGTAAATGGAACTAAACATTAATCAAAGGCCTCATAAAAGTGATTGCTAAATTTGCTAGACTTATAAATACAAGATTATGGAAGAGCTGAGCTTTCAAATTTTTATGTCTAATAATTCAAATATATTTTTAGCAAAACTAAACCTCTGAATAATCTTTCCTGCACAGAAAATCTGTCCTTAAAAATATCGACACTGACCAACTACATTAACAAAGCAAAACAGAGGATGAAGAAGCATTCAATTATTGCGATAATAAAGACCACCTACAATTATTACATGCTAGAAATGTCTTCAAATACTCTCAAGTTCATGTAAGTTTCATAATATTAATACTGAGAAGCAAAACAGGGTAGTGCTTGCAAATCCAGGCCCTGCAGTCAGATCCATGTGATTATACCCAGTTGCTTCGTGTACTAGCTGTGCGACACTTGGTAACAGCTAAACTTTCTAAGATTCATTTTACTTACTTGAAAAATTGAGATATTAATAGTTCATACACATAAATTGTTGAGAGACTTGAATGAGATAATGCGTGCGAAGTACTCAGCAGATTACCTGGCACTGAAGTAAAGGCTAAATAAATGTTAATTAGTACTATTAGGAGTAGGAATCTTCTTCTCCAGGAACGACTCTCATCCTGGTTTTCAAACAGATGCCCTTAGAAACAAAACATAATTACAAATGCAGTCAAATCCTTTCTAGAAAGTTTTGCACCTGGTAGTGAATAAGGAAAGGGTAGAACAGCTTTGTTTTCTGGTGAACAGAAACCACAGTAATCAAGGATAAAAAGAGTATTGTTTATCAACAATAAGCTTCTTTTATTTGTCTTCTGATAGAAAAACTCTTATGTATTCACTGTCAACAGAATAATAGCTTTATGAGTGCACCCCCAAATTTTATGACCTATTTAGTTTAGCCTCTACCCAAGTGTATATTATAAAATGAAATTTTAAAAAACTGTTATATCAGTACCTAAAGTTGTACATTTTGGAATATTTAATGCTGCACTGCTTACAATAATAGAAAAAAATGAAGCCAACTTACATTTATAATAATAGCTGATTTATTAAATAAATGATTATAAATCTATTAAAAGCATATACTATTCAGTTATGAAGATTAATTATAAAAATTTATGTATCTTATCTGGGAAACACATTTACAATATACTGACAAATAAATTTTAAAACCAAGTTTCACATATACACATATATATAAAATTATTGTTTAAAAAGAGAGGAAGGACATGGCTCCATTTTATGTATATCTCTATAGAGTATATATATATATGTATACATATATTATGTATATATATATATACATAAAAACAATCTAGATAATTATATGTAGTTATACGTACTATTGGCAAAAATTTTAATATCCATGACTGTGAGTTTCTAAAGAAATCTCTTCCATACATTATTTGCTAAGAAAGGAATTGCTACAACCAACCAGAAAAGTATTTTGACAGTTTCATTTGAAATGCTAAATGAGGAATCCTGCCTTTGAGATTTTAAATAAATAAAAGTGCAAGCACATACAAATATATATTAACCCATTTTTGTTTTGGTAAAAGGGGAAACAACTTAGATGCTCCTTCTTTATACTGTAGAAATGATGCTGTGAAACTTTCAAGGCTCAATCATAAAAGACATTGAGTCTTCCACTTTTTTCTCTGTGGGATTGCTCACCCTGAGGGAAGCCAGTTGCCGTGTTCTGAGCACAATTAAGAGGTTCTATGCGGAAGCTAACATGTCGAGAAATGAAGGCCTTTTTTCAAGAGCCAGCAAGGAATTGAGGGCTCCAGCCAACAGCCACAAGAGTGAGCCATTTGAGAGCAGATCCTCCAGCCCCAGTCAAGCCTTTGGATGCTAGCAGCCCCGGTGTGCACTTGACTGCAGCCTCATGAGAGACCCCAACCTAGAACCACCCAACTAAGTTT
>NW_007731134.1:115276-131650 GCF_000696425.1 Galeopterus variegatus | reverse complement strand
TTTGAGAGCAGATCCTCCAGCCCCAGTCAAGCCTTTGGATGCTAGCAGCCCCGGTGTGCACCTGACTGCAGCCTCATGAGAGACCCTAACCTAGAACCACCCAACTAAGCTTATGCCAGATTCTTAACACTCAGAAACTGAGATAATAAATAATGGTTGTTTTAAGCCACTACAAAAAATTGTATACAGTCATACAAACATACACTATTATTGAAAATTAATGGTTTTATATGTATGCATTTATGTAATTTTAACTGTAATCATCTAAAAATATAAGATTACAAAATAAGGCATATAGTATGGTTAAATTTTGGTTTAAAAATTCTAAAATTATTATTTGTTTGTAGTTGCTTGTTTGAGTATGGAGAAAAGTTCTAAATCCATACTAAACTGCTAATACTGGTTACCTCAGTAGCATGGGAAAGGGAAGATTACAAACTTCTTCTAATAACTAGTACCTAGTACTAGTAGTAGGCAAATTGCTACCTTAGTATTATTAGCATCATATGATGAGAATATGCTACTTCTATAATTTAAAAAAATACAGCAAACTAATGAAAAGTGGTGGGGGGAGGACATTAGCTATATTTGAGTACTAAAATTTTGAATTATTTAAAAACTACCATTTTTTTCTTTTTGTGTCTATCTAATGTTTGCAATGACCATAAATAAATTAGATAATTTAGTTTAAAAATAGTTTAAATTAATTTTTTAAATTGAAGGTAAACTATAAAAGAACATTTGGAATATAAAAAAAGAGCCATTGTTCTCAACAGGGCTTTAGTCCCAAACTTGATTGTAAAGTTTGCACAGAGTGCTGTTTAAAATGTGAAACTCATATGCATGCTAGACATGAGAGCATTGTGGAGCATTTTTAGTCTATTAAATGATTAATATTTAAAGCATTCTTTGTATTGGAGAAGGGTTTGTTGGAGAAGATGGTCAAGTTCTATACCGGGGAAACATAGGCAGGGAAAGGTGTGAAGGCTCCTGTGGAATTATCCAATGAGTCCATGGTTCAGCTGGGAATAGGGCTCATCTCTCCAGTTTTGTGCCACTAAGTTGGCGTCTTATTCCTGAAATGCAAATTGGTAGAATGAGAAGAAATATTTATACATTTTAAACATTCCTGGAATAAAACAAATACACACCAAATCTCATTGTTTAGTCTCTTTACATCAGTCATTTGTTTGTCATTGTGTTGGGCCACAGGGAAGAAGACCAATGAACATCACCTGAGCTATGAACTCGAGAGCCAGAATTTTGTGTAATTTCCATTGGCAAACAGCAGCTTTTCCCTAGCAAACCACATGACGCATTTCTATTTTCTCTCTGCCCTAGCAAAATTAAATTCCTTGAGTCAACTTAATGCACCAAACAGAACTTTAAATATGTAAGTATCCCTGCATTTCTTAAATAAAAATTGGGGGGCAGGGGAAGTGGAAGGAAAGAATCATCAACCTTGATCATCTCTTCTAAGCCAGGACGTCTGATTCTCAACAGCAGGAGGAATAAGATGGGAATAAGAAGGAAATACTCATACATTGTTCCTAATCCCACTGTCAATTTTTCCCCTAAGTATTACATCCTTAACAGATAAACACATCTTTAATGAAATTTTGTAATTTTTTTTTCTAAAAAACAGGAAAATCCCTGCTTTTGTATTTTCTTTTAAAGGTTTCACCACTGGGACTGATTCAAATTCATATTCTTCTGAGACTTCAACTGGCAGTGTGTCATATGTTACATGTTATATGACAACTCACTTCCACCTTTGTGATCTGTTTAATTCTCACACAACCTTTTAGGTTCAGCATGAGCCCTCTTTAATAGAGGCAAGAGAGCGAGTGATTAATTTGTAGTCATTCGGTGGCACAGACAGGACTCAGAGTTAGGTCCCCTCTCTCTAAATTCTGCACACTTTCTTCTCTGCATCTGCCTCTGATGCTACTGCCTCTTTCATAGCCTTTGAAAGCTTCGCAAGACTACCTCGGCCTCACTTCACCTCTAAACACCCCCACAACACCTACAAAGGCAAAGCAAACACATCAGAATTAGTGATTCAAATAAACGTTGAGCTAGGGTACCAATTATTGGCAACCTGCCCACACCTTTGAGATGTGAGAGATTATTTAGTCTACATCCATGACCTAAGAGAGGGGCTCTTGGGAAACTGGTGACTCACTCCATGATGAGTCTGGGCAAATAGAAAGGCCCAGGAGACGCCTGCTTATAATAACCCGGAGGTATTGACCTCTGTTGAGGTCGGGAGCAAGATTTATTAACCTAAGAGATAACTATTGACTGAAAATTTGGACAGCTCCTCTTTTCCTCCCAGAAACCTGGTAAATTACTCAGACTGCCACTCAGACACTTGGAAACTTGGAATTTTCCTTCAGTTTCATGCCCATCTTTAGTTATAGTCCTCCTGAGGGAGGAAAATCTTTGTACTGTATTTTAGAGGGGTATTTAAAATCCTGCTAATTATTGCTTCATTTTTATCTATCCTAAAATTCACTGGCCAGAAGCCTTTTATTATACAGTAATAGGTTTTCACATCCTTGGGGTTTTTTACATGGTCTTCAGTGTCTGGCTGTGAGTCCAAATTTTGATTTATCATGTGTATTAGCTTCTATTCTTTCCCCTCTAGTTTGCCTCCTGTGGAACCCCCTCCTGGGCCTGTAGATTGTGCAAGTGATGCCTTGGGAAACTTGTCCCTTGTTGTGACGTGCTACCACTGAGTCACAGAAAACCTTTTTCTCCTTACGTAAGTTATTCATGTATGTCCCCATCCAGAGGCGCTTATTTGGATCATCAAATATCCAGAACACTTCTTGTTGTGACGTGCTACCACTGAGTCACAGAAAACCTTTTTCTCCTTACGTAAGTTATTCACGTATGTCCCCATCCAGAGGCGCTTATTTGGATCATCAAATATCCAGAACACTTCCCCTTCTGCTCCATGGCTGAAGTGGTTTGAGTTTGTCTTCAGATGTTGGTCAGATTTATTCTCTTCTCTTTCTCAATTACATGGAACAATCACCTCACATACCCTGCTTTCCTTTTCCAACCTCTTTCCTTGATGTTTCTTTTCTCACAGCTCATTTCCTCTCAGTAAGTTGACGGTATATCCCCATGTTATATTAAAAGCTTCACAACTGTAAATCTGTGAGGCTTCAAAAATATACTCTCTTCATTTAAATTTACTTCTTCCTGATCAGAAAAATCAACACCTTCCACAGCCTGTTCTTGAGAGGAATGAGTATGTCTAAGGTTTTATCTCCTTGACTCCAATAAATTAATAAAAGTACTCATTTGAGTTACTTTGAAATACCTTAGAAACATTTGGGGCATTAGCAAGGGGCATTGCAGCTTTTGCAGGTTTATTTACTTTTCAGTTCTTTTTTTATTATATATTTAAACTCTAAATCCCCTTTCTTTTCTTAAGGTGATTGTGTTTGCAAAAGACCTGTATGAAAGAAGTTTACTTTCCTTTGTAAGTATTCTCCTTTTCCAGACTCATTTTTTCTGAGACCATTATGGATTCATAATTGCAGAAGATGTTATGACTATTTTCTAATTCTTTCGGAGAGTCACTACCATGCTTTGGCACAACTGACACAGCTGCGAGTCTTTGCGTCCAGCATGCTGCCTAGGTAGCATGGGAAGTCCTGATAGAAATGCTTAAGTGTGGTGTGAGCAAGACTCACTTTCTAGTAGTAACCCATTTTCTCAGCAAATAACATTTGAGTACATGACAACTATGCAGTGTCCTAAAAAAGGTTTTGGGTTGCTTTTAGCTGAAGTTTGTATGGCATCCTTTTTGCTTCATTGTGCTTTTGGCCTTCAAGGCTGGGGGAATAGAGCTGCAGGGAATAGGTGGTACTGGCCATCAGTGACAATGTGCTTCATGTTCCATACACAGCTTGTGAATGGAGAACGTCCCTAGGAGCAGAAAGAGGCTGCTTCTCAGGACTAAATGCATGTAGGAATCTTTGCTTTGGGAACAAGCTAGAGATAATCAACAGCAAGAAAGCCCTTGAAATTCTCCACCAACAGACATCCAAAGAGGCTGAAAATCAATTAGCTGCCACAAGGTGGCGAAAACACATTGACGTGCTCCTTACTGCTCTATTTCTTTGTAGGAACCTTTTAATGTCAGCTATCTGAGGACAAAGGTATCATTTTTACATTTAAATAAAAAACCACTTATCACCAGAATTTACAAACCATTTCAGTGCATCCAGACAGCTATCTAGGTATACTGGATATTGCATAAATAAGTAATCTGGAAACTGCTGAATGAAAAGCAAAAAGGAACATTTAGTTTTCTCATAGCCACCTGTGGGAACCTGTGTTCTCCCATATTTGATGTCCATTTTCTTTTTGGATGTAGTTGGCTGCATATGATATACCATTCCTTAAAATGTACCTTAGAGATTAAAAGCAGAAAGCATTTAGGATATATTTAAGAGCATGTCACAGAACTTTTGTGAAGTGCAGTTACTATAGATGTAAGATGGGCAAGAACAGGATGCAGATGCTATTGAAAGTATTTTAAGTGCCACCACAGGAGAAAAAGGGCAGCGTCTGGGTGCCGTTATGGCCGCGTATCCTGGTGCTACCTTTCACTGGGGCATGGGCTCTGCTCTGACACATTCACTTATATTCTTGAGGGTTTCACTAACCTATCTGTGCATCAGTTGCCTCATCTTTGAAAATATTTGAAAACAGTACTCCAAAGCATTGTTGTGGGGATGAAATGAGTGAATTCATGTAAACATAGCTGCTACTAGCCCGATGCACAAGTGGAAATTAGATGAAAGTGCCCCTCAGGTGCACACGTGCCTTCTCTAGGGTGCACAGCATGGCAGGCAGAGCTCCTGCTAGATTTCAGCCCTCTCACCCCCTCACCTGGACACCCTTGTGCAGGAAACACCCTGCACAATCATATGTCTAGGTTCTGCATGTAAAACACTTAAAGTGAGGCCTGAAACAAGTAAGATAAACCCTCTAAGAATCATCATCATCATCATCATCATCACCACCACCACCATATGCATCCCCTGTGGCCTTCTCACTGTAGCCTTACTATGTCTATTATTCTAAAGAGATGTCAGAAATGCACTTATAGGTATGTTAAGGTGAAAGAGTAGTTATTAAACAACTTGATAAACTAATATTAGCCTGATGGCAAAAATTATGATAAAGAATTGTGAGTGGGAGTATTGTGGAAGAAAGACCATGAAAGAAGTAGAGAAGTTGTGAAGGGTGGAACCTTTTAAAAATGCCAGTTTCCCAACCAAACCCCAGTTCAGCCCTCCCTTCCAGCCTTAGCCTTGCCTAGCCCAAGGGTGACTTCAATAATTGGGATCTGGCTACATTTTTAAAATAGGTCTTTTGCTTTATTTAGTGCTTTTGCAGACACCAGGTCTCTGGGACCCAATATTACCAGATGACTTCCTAGGTGATGGCCTTTCTGCAGGGTCTCAATGTGTCAGCTCACCCAGAGTTGAATTTAGAATGTTGACCCTGCTAGCTGGTGGATGGTACATAGCATCCCTGACTCATTAGTGAGTGTGTAGGGGAACCAGTTAGCAAAACCAAACTCTAACAAGCCACAGGGATTCAAGGCACCTTTTTATTACAAGAGCATTTTTATTTGCTTTAACTGTGGCATTAAGAACAGTGCCAATAATTTGCATTGGAGCGAGTGTGTGACTGACCAGCGATATTTTAGTCTAAACAAAACGAACACGAACACAGAAAAGGTAGAGAATGAAACGGTTTTGCTCTTATTGTTTACATTTTATTCAGAAGACCTTGGCTCACTCTTCAGAAGAGGAATAAAGAGGATTCACACCATGCCACAGGCCACTCAACACAAAGTCTCCATTTTACTGATGTCTTCTCAGAATGAGCCCGGTGACAACATGTACATTTATTTTGAAAAATAAAGATTTCTAAAATACTGATAGAAGTTTATGGAGATGAGGTGAGCTTAGAACTTAAAGCATAAATAATATGTTTTAATAATATAACAATTAAGTCAGTTTTATTGTTTACGAGAGCTAATTTTCTACTCATTCAAGGGAGAAGGAAGCCTTTGTTTTCTAAAATAAAAATTTTCAAATGGTCAGGTTTTGTACTAGAGGCCACAGGCCCTTTTGACATCATCTTTCTGTGAGGCACTTTTGAAGTAAATGTGTTATTAGTACAAGAAAATCATGGCTATTATAAATAAACAGTAACACTAGTCTTTCTTGTGAAAAAAAAAAAAAAAAAAAAAAAAAAAAAAACCTCTCTCCTCAATGGAATTTTTAATCCTAGATATATATAACAAGCTAAAAATGTGGGTTATCTATCTTATTTTCTTAGCAAAAACGTTTAATTAATTGCAGTTCTCATGGTTAATTTTATGTGCCACCTTGGCTAGGCTATGATGCCCAGTTGTTTGTTCAAATACTAGTCTAAATGTTGCTCTGGTAGAATTTCTGTAGGTGGAATCGTTAAGTGAAGCAGATTACCCTCCATAATGTAGGTGGACTTTCATTCAATTAGTCAAAGGCCTTAATAGCAAACAACTGAGGTTTCCAGAAGAAAAAGAAACTGCTTCCTACTATAACATAGAAACCTTGCCTAGCTTTCATCTTGCTGGCCTGCCCTACTGATTTAGGAGTTAAGACTGCAACATGCACTCTTACCTGAATTTCCAGACTACAGGCCCATTCTGTGAATTTCAGATTTGTCAGCCCCCATAATTAAGTGAGCAAATTTCTTAGACTCTTCCTCTCTATATATAGAGAGAGAGAGAGAGAGAGAGAGAGAGATCCTATTGGTTCTGTTTCTCTGGAGAACCCTGACTGGCATACCAGTCATCCCAGAGAGGTTTTTTGTCGTACCCGAGCCTGTAGTAAAAGAAAGGGTATGGCTTCAGGGACCACACTGGTTCTGTTTCTCTGGAGAACCCTGACTGGCATACCAGTCATCCCAGAGAGGTTTTTTGTCATACCCGAGCCTGTAGTAAAAGAAAGGGTATGGCTTCAGGGACCACACGGCTCAGATTCAAACTCCAGCACTGCTACTTACTAGTAAGAGCCTGTATAAGTTATTCGATCCCTTTGAGCCCCAATTTTCTCAACTGTAAAATGGGAGTAATGTTATTTATCTTCCTGGTATTACTCTTTATGAGAACTAGATGGGAAAATATGTATAAAAGTACACAATACAAACGTGGCATATAGTAGATGATCAACAAATAGCAAAGAATGTAGATTATCAATTTTATCTATTGTACTGAAGAAGATTCAGACTGTTTTACCAGCTACTCAGGTCTGTGAATATCTCAGTTTCGGTTTTAATTGAGAAATCAATTTGTTGTTGTTCTAAGTCAAACTTTGAGGTTGTTTGTTACTACAGCATAACTTAGCCTATTTTCTGTCATACAGAATTTTGGTTATAAAAAAAGTGAGGTGCTTTTATAAGAAAACCCTAAAATATATGGCATATGTTCAGTACTTAGGTTGCAAATATTGAGAAAACTGTTAGCAGAACCTGAAAGGATAGCAAAATGTTTTGCAACATCAAAATATACCATGGAATCATATTTTCCTGGAATCCCTATTAGCCAACATCCTTTGGAAAACTCCAATTCAGAATGTTCATTGCAATACTTTCTCTTTGCATGCGAATTATTAACAACATAAATGAATAAAGAAATAAAGAAATAAAATTGCAATAAAATATTGTGGCTTGAAAATGGTCATCTAACATTTCTTTCATTATCTATGCATTTTTATGCCTCCTGCTGTGTGCTCATACTATAATGCTTTTCCTCCCTCCTAGTCTTCCTTACCCCACTTTATTCTTCATAGTTTAGTTAAAATATCACCTTCTCAAAAAAGCTTCACCAGATTCAGCCATTGTGATTAATTGCTCACTCCCATTAATTTTGAATTGTACCTGATTTCTAGCACTTACCGTCATCTGCCTAATAGCATGGTGACTTTGTATATGTATCTCGTCCCTATCAGATGCTAATCTCCTTTAAAACTTGGAGCTGTATTTTATTCATCTTAATTATCTCCCACAGGGTTTAGCACAGGATTTTACATTTATATTAAACTCAATGAATGGTCACTAAATTGAATTATGCTAAGGGCTAAGTAATAACACAATTATTAATAATAATAACAATAATAATAAATAAATTTTTGAGCACTTACAATGTGCCAGAAATTCTAACAACAGGTTCAGAGGATTATTTTATTTTTCTTATTACACCTGTGTGCTAGGTAGTGTCGTCCCTGTCTTATAGACAAGGAAACTGATGCTGAGGGAGCTTGAGCAACGTGACCAAGTTCACACAGCTGATAAGCAACAGCCATAATTGGCAAATGAAAACCTAGATATTGGTTTCAGGTGCAAAAATAGATATTTGCAATTATGCATGTGGTATTGGTATGTGCTTGCATCTCTTTTTCAATTTAGGGTAGTCAATCCCAAAGCTTGGCAGATATAGCTTGGAAAACACAAAAATAGGATTTGACCTAGCAGAAGAACAACAAAAAAAAGCATGAAAGAAACTGCAAAAGCATACTCAGTGGAAACATAATAAGGTCATAAGAGCCACCCCTCATCCTTCCCCTCTTATAAATATGAAGAAGTGACAAAGAGCAACAGAAGAGAGCATAGAGGGGGAGGAAGGAAGTGAGTCTGTTTTGCGTGCTGCACATTTGCTGGGCCAGAAATGAGAGTGATGCTCAGTGATGCCCTGGCTTCAGAATCTTAGAAATGCTGGTGGGGAAAATATTCAAGCAGCATCATTGGATATTAGATGCTGAAAGAGCTCAGATAAGCTGCAGATTACTTTTTAATAAAAGTAGCTTTGGAAATTGTCTTTGTCTCTTATCCTTATTTGCTGTATTCATTGGAAAACCTGCCATTAGCCTTAATTGAAAGGAAGCACCCAGTGTGCTTAAATCTTTGTCAGGGGAAAAAACACTACTCCCGATCAAAGAACCAACATTATATGCTGATGGAAAAATAATCCTATATCTATGACTCACCTCAGCTGATTTCTTTGAGGGCCATCCTGCAGTCCCATTCACACATGACAGTTGATATTCAATGTAACTGTGATTCGACAAGTGCTTAATGAATGCCTACTATGTGCTAGTCCTGGATCAAGTGCCACAGGGAATATAAGGACTAGAGAAAAAGTGCCCCTTCATGCTTAAGAGCATGGAAAGATAAAATGCAGGCAGATGATACATTCAACTGGACTTCTTCATGGGTCTGTAATCTGATTCCAGTGCTCTTAAACCATTATGCCATGTGGCTTCACAAGCATAAATGTATAACCTGCTGATCTTGGCTTGGCTCTCTTACATGTTTCAGGGTCAACTGGATGGAAGCTAATCTAGGGTGGTTTGGCTGAGACAGATCTCCTCCACGTGGGTTCTCACCTTTAAGCAGGCTAGCTCAGGCTTGCAGTTGCAGTGTCCCGAGAAAGACAGAGAGAGCACAGAAATGTGCGAGGCCCTTGTGGCCTGGGCTCAGAACTGGCACATCACTTCCACTGCATCCTATCGGCTAAATTAAATCACAACGTCAATTCAAATTCAGAAGGTAGGAAAACAGATATCACTCCTTGACAGAGGAATCTGTGATGTCATATTGCAAGAAGGTTACAGGGAAGGACTATTTGAGTAGAAGAGTATTTTGTATTCGCTTTATCACAATGGGGATAATAATAGTACCTAATACGCAGTATTACTTTGAGGATTAAATGAGTTAATATATGAAAACTAGTTGGCACTGTACCTGAAAGATGATCAGTGTTATGTAAGTACTAGCTTTTATTACTATCCTGATATCTTAAAGAAGCCAGACAATACGTTTATCACTTTCTTAGCACAGGGCAACAATGTTATAATCATGGGGTTTTTTAAATCATATTTTAAAGTTTAAGCCAAAGAGTCTACCTGTTATTGAGAAGGGTGATTTTTTTTCAGCTCAAAATTGTAGGAGAGGAGAGAGGTCAAATTTCCAGTTCCATTTTTGTCAGTGCTTCACTGTGACTTTTGAAAAGCAAGATACCTCATATGTGCAGGCGTCCATTTCCTCAGTTGTAAGGTGAGGGGCTTGAACTGCATGATCTTAAGTGTCTCCTAACTGCTAATTATTGATGAATCCTGATAAGAATATCATCTCCAATTTTATTCCAACAATTAATGAGAAAGGGCATGTCTTCTTATTGCATCGATGGCCTTTAAAAATAAAGAATGCCAGAGGGAAATTGGCTGCTAAGAGTAACCAAGAACTTAAAGTGAATTGTCAAAAACAAATTGACCTAAAACAATTTTCTCAAAGTCAAATTGTGGGAAAGAATAAATTGGTCAAAAAATATTACCTGACATAAATTTTTCATCTTAGTAAGTTTGATGCACTTGAAAAAGTTTTGTGTGCTTTCATGAGTCATTAAACCTTTTTGTCATTTTTTTTCAGCATTTTCAGGGAACAAAGGTTCCTTTTCTTCCTTGTTTCTAATTCATATAGTCAATTATGTCTGTTCTGAAAGTTAATTATTCTAAAATCAATGTTTCTGACCACCAGTTAACACTATTTTATAACTTATGAACCTTGGTGTAATTTTTACAGCTTGTATCCATATTTTTCAAACAACTTTACTCTTTGCTAGGTAATGTTGCTTTTTAAAATGTTTAGATTCACTTTTAGTCAGTGATGTTAACTTCATTTATTTAAATCTGTTTTGTGATCCATGTTGGCTGTACATGTCTTGTATATTTCAGCAAATTTCACAGAGCAGCATTTTTACTACTCAAGGTTGCTGTCAGATTGAAGCTGTAATGAAAATCATGCTAAGTCTCAGTCTGGCTTTTCAGAGAGCCTTAAGCTTAGGGTAAAATTTGTGAACCTGACATTGTATAAAATGATGCATGAGTAAAACTCTTGCCAGCAGATGGTTCAGGGCCCCTGGTATCTTCACTGAAGAATGGTGGGGAAAGAAATATATGTCAGATTTTCTGACCCAGTTAATCACTACATTAGTTTGATAGTTGAAAGACTTCAAGATAGAAATGAAAAATGCAGAATGCTCTAGATTAATGTGGTGATTAACACAGCCTTGACAATGTCCAGTTAGTTCATTCTTCATAATCACCTATTGCCACATCATGTCTTTAATTCATCAGATTCCTTAGAGTATACAATAATTACAAAAGAACAAATGACTAAGTGAAACAGATTTTAAACTAGTTTGGTTTGGGACATTTGGTACAAAGTCATGGAAGTATTGCTAAATAAGATAAATAAACATAATGGGTGAAAATTCATGATTAATTGAAAATAAGATTAAAAAACTGGAGAAAAATCCCCCAAATTTTGAAAAAAATAGAGAACAACGCATTAAAATTCTAAACACCTTCCACAATGTTTCAATATTAATAACACATGAATAACCAATTACAAAATAATAATGTTTTATTATTTTATACCAGTTTGGTTTTAGGAAAATTGTTTTTGACCAAATTGGCCGCTAACAGACAGAAACATTGATCTTTAAACGTGGCTAGGGTTAATTCACGGTGCTGCTTCAAACGAGGCAGAATTTGACCTGGGTTTATCGACACAATTTATCTCAAATTCCTCAACTTCTTGCTCTCTGGTTCATAGAGTTTCTCTTCAGTTTTGATTTCCCCACATGTATCTGATGTTGGAATTCTGATCCCTAGTCTCTGCCTTAATTTACATCTTGTGAATACTAGTCCAGGTTCTTAGCTTTCTGCTTTCATCCTTAGTTTTGTTCATTAACTCCTTTTCCTTTCCTCAGGACACAGATGGTCTGGGATGTTCACCAAGCCTTCTCCTGCTGGTTTTTCTAGTAGTCACCGTCTATATGAGGCTGCTGTCTTGAGGCCCTGTAACTAAACCAGGGCCTGAAGGTAGTGGTCTGAAAGATCTGTCTCCCAGCTTTCTGTGTGCCAGACATTCCCACCCCTTCCCTCAGATCCATGAGGATGAGTCAACTGGCAGCCATGTTTGTATTAGATAAACCGTCCTACCTGAACACACCTTATTGAACCAGTAGTAAACAACTAAAAAAAACTGGGTCAGATTTTCTTTTCCTAGGATTTGGAAGACTGTTATTGTCTTTGCAAGTGGCTAGAATATAAAGTCATATGCTGAAGATGGGGGTGCATTTCACCTTATGTCAACCAATAAGCCAGAGAAACAGTGTGTATCTGAAACTTAGTGACATTTTCCCGCTTAGTAAATTCATATGCACATTAAAAGACAAATTAAATGCCTACAATTGTTTATATACTTTTTAAAATATTGCGGTAAAATACACATAGTAAAATTTATCATCTTACCCATTTTTAAGTGTGTAGTTCAGTAGTGTTTGGTACAATTCAATTTTTATGCAACCAATCTCCAAAAGTCTTTTAATTTTCCAAAACTAAAACCCTATACTCATTAAACAACAGCTCCCCATTCTCTCTTTCTCCAACCCCAGAACTCACCATTCTATTGTCTGTCTCTGTGATTTTGACCACTGTAGATACCTGACATAAGCAGAATCATATAGTATTCATCTTTTGTGACTGGCTTGTTTTACTTAACATAATGTTCTCAAGGCTCATTCATGATGTAGCACGTGTCAGAATGTTTTCCCTTTTTAAGACTAAATAATATTAAATTGTATGTATGTATCACATTTTGTTTGTCTATCCATCCATTGATGGACACTTGGGTTGCTTCCACATTTTGGCTATTGTGAATAATGCTGCTATAAACATGGGTATACAAATAGAAAGCTAGGTTTTAAATGAACAGAAGAATAAAAAGACAGACAGAAAAAAAACTAGAGACAATAAACAGTTGCCTGATCCCTTTCCTGTTCCTAATTCTCATCATCTGTTGAGATCCACCTGCACTTCTGCTCTTGAATTATGTGTCACCTCTGCACCTTTATAAAATAAATTCTCTTTTTTTGCTTAACATGGCTCAGGCTAATTTCTGTTATTTACAACCAAAGAGTCTTGACTGATATATGGGAGGAGAAAATCTCTGCCGGGAGCGCCGCCGCGCTCCCAAGTGGCGCACTGTAGCAGTGCACCACCGGGCCGGCCCTCAAAGAGATGTTTTATTGTTTATTAAGCAATATTCCTTCATGGAAAATCAAGGCTGAACAGTTTGACATTTATTGTATCCATCAGAGTCCAATTCTCATTGAATTGTGTGCAGTGTGTATCTGAAACTTAGTGACATTTTCCCGCTTAGTAAATTCATATGCACATTAAAAGACAAATTAAATGCCTACAATTGTTTATATACTTTTTAAAATATTGCGGTAAAATACACATAGTAAAATTTATCATCTTACCCATTTTTAAGTGTGTAGTTCAGTAGTGTTTGGTACAATTCAATTTTTATGCAACCAATCTCCAAAAGTCTTTTAATTTTCCAAAACTAAAACCCTATACTCATTAAACAACAGCTCCCCATTCTCTCTTTCTCCAACCCCAGAACTCACCATTCTATTGTCTGTCTCTGTGATTTTGACCACTGTAGATACCTGACATAAGCAGAATCATATAGTATTCATCTTTTGTGACTGGCTTGTTTTACTTAACATAATGTTCTCAAGGCTCATTCATGATGTAGCACGTGTCAGAATGTTTTCCCTTTTTAAGACTAAATAATATTAAATTGTATGTATGTATCACATTTTGTTTGTCTATCCATCCATTGATGGACACTTGGGTTGCTTCCACATTTTGGCTATTATGAATAATGCTGCTATAAACATGAGTATACAAATAGAAAGCTAGTTTTTAAATGAACAGAAGAATAAAAAGACAGACAGAAAAAAAACTAGAGACAATAAACAGTTGCCTGATCCCTTTCCTGTTCCTAATTCTCATCATCTGTTGAGATCCACCTGCACTTCTGCTCTTGAATTATGTGTCACCTCTGCACCTTTATAAAATAAATTCTCTTTTTTTTGCTTAACATGGCTCAGGCTAATTTCTGTTATTTACAACCAAAGAGTCTTGACTAATATATGGGAGGAGAAAATCTCTGCAAAGAAAGACAAGTTCAAATCATGAAAAATACCCCTTTTATTCTGTAAATAAGAAATATGGTAAAATTTCATTATTGACAAAGAAATTAAAAACTCCAAGTACCAACATAAGTCAAAACACCTGTGACTTTCCAGACCTTTAGTAAGCAGCTGAGAAAAGAGGGAAAAGTTTCTAGATGAAACCTAGAAGGAAGGTCAATGACACTTTAGATTTAGTTATCAGATTTTGTTCTGTTTTTGCTTTAATTTTTCACCATTCCTCTTCAAAGCCACAACTGTCCAATGGAGATGAAATTTTCTATGGACAGATTGTCTTTTATGAGTTTTGCAGACAAAATTAACCACCAAGGGAAAAATAAAATGGCATTATCATTTTTGCAAGTTCAAAATAGTTGTCCCAAGTATTCATTGTATGCATCAATATTTTTTTTCATGATCCTTTGGCTTCATCTACTTTAAAGCTACTGCTATAAAAGTTAAGATAATATGTATTTCCAGTGTCCATGGTGTCCAAACAGAAGAGCTCCTTTCATCCTACATCTCATAGAAACAGTTGAAACAAAAACAAACACATCCCAACATAGATTCTCTCTTATTCCTGTCTTGTGGCCTTCATAACAGTCTTAGCTTGGAAATTGCACGGAGTCTGAAAGATAGAGTGATCCTTTCTTCAAAAAAATGGCTGTAAAGTTCTCTCTTCAAAAAAAAATTGTTTGCTCTATTTATTTCACCAGTCTTCTATTCATTTTCTCTGAAGTAATTTCATTATTCAGACCTCGACTCCCTATCCCTATAAAATTCTTTGTGTTTCTGCTTCTTCCTTTCTCATCGCTGCTTTCACTCATTTACTCGGATGACCCAGTTTTTTTCTCACCAGACTTTGGCCTTGTATTTTCTTTAGACTGCTTTTTTTTTTTTCTTTTCACACTTTCTGTATACTTTCCCTTTTAAGGACTTGATTTCTAAATGATGGTGCTAAAGAAAGTATATACCATAAAGAGAGAGGGAAAAGAGACATATTTTTAAATGTTTCTAAGTGTTCACACTGATGTTCTCCCTCTGTGCTGAGACACAACAGCCTGAATTTATGGCATGGTTAGAATTTTGTATTGAAAAAGTATAAAGACCTATAGAAAATCTTCCCAAAAGCCTCCTGTAGGAATCTACACACATTGGCATAATTGACTGGTGTGAGCAGACAATTCATGCTTTAGGAGAGAAATTAGCATTTAAGTAATCTATACATTTAAGGAAGACAGGACTCTTACAAACTTCTTCAAGTTGGAACCCTCATCTGGCTAAATTTCTTATATTATATCAATGTAGGAAATAGCAACATGGAATCAAATAAATTCTTTCAAGTGATTTTTCCCCAAAACATCCACTAAGAAATTATTAAATATTTAAAAGTTAAATCTACTTTGGTTGCATACACATTGCTTTAATTCAAAAATAAAATGTCCTAGTTAGTTACATCTATATATACATATGTTTATGTCCTTCAAAGGCCAGGAGAAAAACAAAAGTCTTGAGCAGTTTTTAAAGACAGCTGCTCTTGCCTAAATCATAGACAAGTTGCTTTGGTTGGTTTTAAAAAATCACTCCATATCTGGAATTGATGACATATTGTCTAGTCAATGGTCTCCATTTAGTATGAACATGTAAAAGTAGATGTTGAATTTCAGGCATTACCGTCTCTGTCAAAGCTAAAATGTATAGTAAATCTATGGAATTCATTACTCAATCAATTTTTTACCAATACCTATTTTTGTGCATTATAACTATAAACTGGTAGGGAAGAGATCCATCTAAGACATAGGCAACTTCTCTCAAGAGATTCATTAGCCTAGTCGGAGAGATTAAACATAAATACACAAAAAGATTTTTAAAAATACAACAAACAATCTCATTAAGTGTAAAAATGTCAAATGAAAGGTACAAACAAAAATTCCTATACAGATTCAGACAAGGGAAATAGTCATTGACACGGGGTGGACAGGAAAGGCTCCAGATGAGGTGGAGGCTGAGCTTAACTTAGAATAGTTCGCAGGGAGGCCGGCCCGGTGGCGCACTGCTACAGTGCGCCGTGTGGGAGTGCGGTTGCGCTCCCGCCCGAGGGTTCGGATCCCACATGCAGACCGGTTCCCGCTCACTGGCTGAGCGAGGTGTGGGAGCAGCACCGAGGGTTGCGATCCTGTTGCCAGACACGAAAAAAGACAAAAAGGGAAAAAAAAAAAAAAAAAAAAAAAAAAAAAAAGGTC
>NW_007731134.1:110122-114372 GCF_000696425.1 Galeopterus variegatus | reverse complement strand
CGCCACACTGAGGGTTGCGATCCATTGCCAGACACGAAAAAAAAAAAAAAAGAAAAAAAAAAAAAAAAAAAAAAAAAAAAGAAGAGTTCGCAGGGATCAGAGAAGTGAGAACCTAGAGCAGCGCTCTGCAAATGCATAGCTATGGGATGGATAATATTGTCAAAGATGGCCCAGCCTATTTGGGGGAAGGGAAAAAAGAATAGAGCAGTGTATCTAGACAGGAGGGTTTTCAAGCGAAAGAAAGAAACTCCTCTGAGTTCTCTTACAGTGAAAAAAGCTTTTTCGACAAGTGTACCAGCTGCAGAGATAGTAGGGTTCTAACTTGGTTTCGTTTTATACCAAAAATGAAACAGACTGACTAAAGCAATCTTAATTCCAACAAATATTCCAGAAACTTGTATATTCACAGACGGTTTCTAAGCTAATGATAGATATTTTTTTGCTAAGTGCAAAAAATTAAAAATAACACAAAACAAATATCTCTGTAGTTCATCTGTGGTTAATTTCTTCAAGGAAATATTCATATATCAAATTTGTTTCCTTGAATACATACAAACACGTACACACACACACACACACACATGTCAAAGTTAAAGATACATAAAGATTATACTGCTGGCATTCATATATCAAATTTGTTTCCTTGAATACATACAAACACGTACACACACACACACACACATGTCAAAGTTAAAGATACATAAAGATTATACTGCTGGCGTTTTATTTGTTTTTTCAAAGCACTAGATCGAGATTTGTGAGTAGAACTTTAAAGTTTAAAAATCAAGAAGCAAAATTTAATCAGTGAGAAAGCTGAAAAATACTTCTGGTGCACCTTCATTAAAAATTAGGCATAAGACTGCCTTTACAGATCATAAAGAAGAGTATTTCCTGGGCCCAATGCACTTTATTCTCATAGAGATCTTCATGGATTTGATTATGTGCACACCCAAGGGCATGTGGTTGTGTGCTGGCACAGAATGCCATGAGATAAATGCAGCACCTCTTCCCAGAATAACACTTTTATCTGATGACTTGGAAGTAGGGCAAGTTAAGTAATTTAATAGTGAGTAATTGAAGACAGTTTTTATATTAAAGCACGTACAGAAAAATCATAGTGTGGAATGCAAAATGCTCCTGAAATTTCATGAAAAAATATGAGGCATCAAATAAATTTCCTCCATGGTTGGTTATAGAAGCTATTTACCTCATAGAAGGAAGACTAAGGAAGACTATTTAAAGGGAGTTGAGAGCAAGTGTACTCTCCTTTGAGGTACTTTTTAAGAAATTATTTCAGAAATCTTTACAGTATTATTACTCTAGGAGATTCTTTATTTCTTCCATACCTATTGAGCAGAAAAAGCAAGCTGTTTTTCTTCTGCTCTCACACCATGACAATACTCAACACAGAAGAATTCTGTGACTAAATGTTTGGGGGTTTTCCCCACACACCAAGCAGGCAATCAATTCTGCAGTGGACACCAGCTGGGTGTCCTCTAATTCTGTTATATTCTGACAGGATCTACCTGGAGATTGTGTCAGATCACACAGATTGAGGACTCAGTCCCACAAAACTGTCCCCAATTCACACACCAATTGCAAATCTGTGCTTGCAGAACTTCTGACATACTAACTTCAAGTTGAGGTTCCCATGACCCCCTCTTTGAGTTTGATTAATTTGCTAGATTTGTTCACAGAATTCAAGGAAACACTTATATTTACCAGTTTATTATAAACAGTATTACAAAGGATACAGATGAAGAGATTCATAGGCCAAGGTATGGGGGAAGAGGAGTGAAGTCCATACCCTCCCCAAGTGCACCACCATCCAGGAACCTATATTGAACTATTAGTAAGTTCTTTGAATCCTGGGCTTTTATGGGGGTTTCATTGCATAGCCATTGCCCATTGGTTATCACATCAACCTTCAGCCCTTCCCCCTTCCACAGAGTTAGGGGTGGGACTGAAAGTTCCAATCTTCTAATTCTTTTTTGGTCTTTCCCATGACTAGCCCCCGTCCTGAATCTACCTAGGGTCTGCCAGCCATCAGTCAACTAATTAGCATACAAAAAGGCACTCATCACTTTGGAGATTCTAAGGAGTTTAGGAGTTGTATGCCAGGATAGGAACAGAAACAAAGGCCAAATATATATTTCAAAATATCATACCTGTGTATCTTGCTTTTTACTTATAGGAAGACTAGAAAGATTGCTCTTGTAAGATTGTTTTACAGGTTATAAGAAGTTTAGCAGCCCATTCTGACTTTTAGCAAGGCCCTTTAGCTCTTTTTGCATGGTCTCTAGCACTGGAGGCTGGTGACAATACCTCCAATCCCATCTCCATCCTGTTGAGCTGGTTATGGGTCCCAAACAATGTTCCCTAGGGCTGCGGGTATTGCCAGACAATCAGTTCAGTCTGCACCATTAACCTCCAGGGATTAGTAGCTTTCTATGCAATTGAATGTTCCCAGATTAGTCCCTGTGGTGAGCCACCTGCCAGGACTCAGCACATCACAAGCAAGCTAAGAAGCTAGCAAAAGATTTAAAGCCCAAACTTGAGCTGAGCAATCAGGATATTTTTCTCCCACAATTTACAGCTACTGTGGCATGACCTAATTTCTTATTCCCAGTTTGTTTTTTTCCTTAAATTTTGAGGTCCAACTTACCCCACAGAATTTGTTTCACAAGAATTAATGGAAGAAATTTCAATTTCCCCATCATAAAATTGGAAAACATACTGCAATCCAGCATATTCCTTAAACTATCATTAGGTTCCCATTGTCAACACTTGATATTTATTGATATAGGAGTTCTTGGCTTCTTGCAAGTAAGGACCTTCTTTCATTTGTGTGATAGAGATACCCAGCCAGTAGCAGAAAAGCATCTGGGGAGCTCCAGGCTGTGCATGAAGTGTACACAAAGTACACAATTCATAAAACCCAGGCTTGACTTGCTGTAGGTTGACATATTGATGTATAAAGTGGTATAAGGTTATATCAATTTGCACACTTTAAAAGGGATTTTTTGTTATCAAACAAGACAGAGTGAGAGGGAACAAATGTAACCTACTTCTGCTGAAACAACCAAAATAAAATAGACAAAATGTATGATGAAACAGTTCTCAGGACACTGGATATCAGGCAATGAAGGGCAGTAAACCCTAAGAGATGGACATAAGTGAAGTGTGCTGTGTTTTTTCCAGCTTACTGCCTTAGGTATTTGAGGAGACCACAGTGCCTGGAGAAGAACCTAAGGTAAAGCCTGTCAATTCCCTGAGTTGAGTAGAAGGAGCTGGAAATTTGAGACCAATATGATCAATAAATAGGAGAACAATAGATTTTGTCAGAGAGAATCCTGGAGAAAAGAGAGTAACACAGAGAGACAACTTCGGAGACCTCAGAGGGTCCTACTCAAATATTCAGTAGAGTATTGATGAACGCATATGTGTGAGGAAACTCCCCGTGAGTGGGTAGAGTCATCCCAGGGGATTACAGGAAGCAATGCTCAGTGCTCACTAGATCCAGGAATAGTGCCCGTTTTCATCACCCAGATTGTAAAACCTCACAATTCATGGCACATCAGGTAGCATGATTCTGAAGGATCATGCTTCAGCAGTGGGAAATAATTATCCCGAAACTAAATGCTAATCTGTTTCTACATTTAGTGGGATCTAAATCTTTCAGAAAATCTTAAAAGAAAA
Source organism: Galeopterus variegatus (assembly GCF_000696425.1). Lineage (NCBI taxonomy): Eukaryota > Metazoa > Chordata > Mammalia > Dermoptera > Cynocephalidae > Galeopterus > Galeopterus variegatus. The sequence goes on along the minus strand of NW_007731134.1, from coordinate 110,673 downwards.
ACCTGAATAGATCAACTTATTCCTTAGTAATCAAACTGTGTTCCAGAATAAACATTATGAATATTTATAGAAATACAAAATTATCTAGCATTGAACAAAGTAATATTCACAACATCTTGCATTCAATCAATTCAATCAAAGATTATGAAGTATACAAAAAGGCAAGAAAATATGATCCATAGTGAGGATAAAAATCAATTAAAACCAACCCAGAATTGACAGATACTAGAATTAGCTAACAATGGCACTAAAAGAGTAATTATAACAGTATTCCAGATGGTGAAAAAGACACAAATTGAACATCTAAATGAGAAAACTATGCATTCTGATATGAACAGTGCTCTGAATGGAATTAATAGCAGATTAGACATCACAGAAGAAAAGATTAATGAACTTGAAGACAAAGTAATAGAAACTATCCAAAATGAAACTGAAAAAATATGAAGGAGCATCAGTGATCTGTGCAATAACTTCAAACAACCTAGTATAAATATGCTATTGCAGTCCACCAAAACACAGTAGAAATATTTAAAGAAATAATGGCTAAAACT
>NW_007731134.1:105890-108146 GCF_000696425.1 Galeopterus variegatus | reverse complement strand
ATAGGATCCGAACCCGCGGTGGGAGCGCCGCTGCGCTCCCAGCGCTGCACTCTCCCGAGTGAGCCACGGGGTCAGCCCAACAAGAAATATTTTCTGAACAAAATATTAGTAAATCAAATTATAAAATATATAAAAAGGAATTATAGGATTTATTCCAGGAAGGCAAGGATTGCTTATCATTCAACAACCAATTAATGTAATTTTCCATATTAATAAATTTAAACTGTACAGTCATTCAGTAGATGCAAAAAAACCATTTGGAAAAATTCAGTATCCCTGCCTGATAAATACTCTCAGCAAACTAAGGACAGAGAAACACTTCATTACCTTTATAGTGGGCAAAAACCTGCTGTTAACTTCATACTTAATGGTGGAAGATGTAATGCTTTGCTTCTCCCTAAAATCAGAGACAAGACAAGAACGTTCACTCTTCTATTCAACATTGTATTGAAGGTTTCTAGCCAGTGGAGTAATGCAAGAAAAAGATATAAAAGTGTTGGAAAGTAAGATTGGAAAAGAGGATGAAAACTGTCTTTGTTGATAGACATGATTATCTAGTTGGAAAATATGATGAAATCTACACATAAACTACTAGAACTAATAAATGAATCTGGCAAGTTTGCAGAATACGTGATCAAAACAAAATATCAATTGTATTTCTAAGCATCCTCTTTGAATCAGAGGAGGATTTTGTGTAAAGCCTGACAAACTGATTCTAGAATTCATTTAGAAACATGAATGAGCTAGAATAGCTAAAGCAACTTTGAAAAAAGAACAAAGTTGAAGAGTCAGAACTGCCTGCTTTCAAGACTTATACATTTGCAAGTAATCAAGACAATGTAGTATCAATGTTACAAGAGAAAAATAGATGAATGGAAAGGAATAGAGTTCAGAAATAGACTCCACACATATATGGACATACTTTTGACAAATATGCAAAGGAAATTCAATGGAGAAAAAATAGTTCTTTCAAAAAAAATGATCCTATGCTAACTGGTTTGCACATGCCAAAAAAATAAAAATAAATAAAAATAAAGACCAGTTCAAACCTCATTCAAAAATTTATTCAAAATGGATCATAGACATAAATATAAAATCTAAAACTCTNAAAAGGTAATTGACTGCATAAACAAAAACAATAACATCATATTGGGAGTTAATAACATGTATTAATAAAATGTATAACAGCAGTAGCACAGGGGAAATGCAATTACACTATTGTAAAATTCCTATAAATGAAGTGGTATAATCTTACTCGAAGGTACAATGTGATAAAGATGTATAATATAAACCCTAAAGCACTGACTAAAATAAGCCAACAAGTGAGATAAAATGTAATAAAAAGATTCAGTTAATGTAGAAGAAAGATGAAAATTAGTGAATAAAAAGCAGATGAAACAAATAGGAATCAAATAGCAAGATGATAGACTTACACCTAACCATATCAGTAATCACATTAAATTTAAATGCCTTACCACTCAGATTATCAGATTGGAAAACTTGAAGAAGAGGGAGTATTTTCTAATTCACTCTATAAGAACAGCATTATCCTGATACCAAAACCAGACAAAGACATTAGGAAAAAAACTTATGAACCAATATTTCTTAACAAGAAATATATATATTTTTTTCTTCCTTTTTTCATGACCAGTAAGGGGATCGCAACCCTTGGTGTGGTGTCACCCGCACCACGCTCAGNAACCTCATTCAAAAATTTATTCAAAATGGATCATAGACATAAATATAAAATCTAAAACTCTAAAAGTTGTATAAGAAAACACAAGAGAAAATCTTTGTGACCTTGGGTTAGGCAGATATTTCTTTGATATGGTAACAAAAATACATTGCATGAAAGAAAGATATGAAATTGGTAAATTGGACATTAAATTTAAAACTTCTTTTCTTCAAAGACATTACCAATTAGATGAAAAAAAATCCCATACTAGGAGAAAATATTTGTGAATCATGTTTCTGATAATAGACTTGTACCCAGAATATACAAAGAAATTTCAAAACTTAGAAATAAGAAAACAATCCACTACACAACCAAGCAAAAGATTTGAACAGACATTTGTACATAGAATATATAAGCTATATGATGGAAAATGGGCACATGAAAATATATATAGCATTTAGTTATTAGGGAAATACAAATTAAATCACAATAATGTACCATTACACACCTCTTACAATGACTAAAATTAGGACAGGCCATAACAAGTATCAATGAAGACTTGGAGAATGAAACTTTCACAC
>NW_007731134.1:103200-104346 GCF_000696425.1 Galeopterus variegatus | reverse complement strand
TGTACCCAGTGAAATGCGGATTCATGTACATACATGCCATCGTTCACAGATTCATCGTTCACAGATTTTTATACGTTCTCTTTGTTCCTTATTCCAGCCTGTCATGTTGCTCCTGAATATCAACATCGATGCCTGTTTCACTTTTACTCTTACTCTTAGTTCACCCGCTCAGTTTTCAGCATGAGGTTTGCCTTTCTAGTTAGAACTGTGGCTCATCTCCAGACCATGATTTTGGGGTTTTGTACTGGCTACACTTCCATAAGTGCCCTTGGATCAGCAGTCTTCTTGGAAACCCAAGGCTGCTTCTGTGCTGTGGTCCACTCCCATCTCATCATCGACTCCAGAAGCAGAAACCAAGCAACCTTTGTCCTGCCTCGAAGACCTGCAGGAAGAGAGCGAAGTGATGCGAACAGGAATACGACAGGTAGAAAGTGCCGCAGTTTACTCCCTCAAGGGATTTCTAAAAGAAAAGGTTGTTTAAAGGAACTATTCTCTAGGCGTTCTTTGAACAATTCTTAAATGGGTGGCGCAGCACTGTAGCTAAGATAAGAGGTCCCAGCAGAGATGCTGATGTCCTGAGAGAATCGCCCATTTTATGAGGTTTCCTAGTCTTTTTAAAAAGTTGAGAGATGTGAGAAAGCACGAGCGGAACTTCAGAAAGTACATAGAAAAACAGAATTGAAAGATAATATGAATCTTTCCATGAAATTTTTGAAGTTCCAGAAGTTACAGTTCATGGAATTGTCACCACTTAGAGCCATTGTACACAATGGCTGAGGATGCTCTGGAGCCCTGGTAGTGGCATTTTGAGCAGGTGTCAAACTGGGCAGATAGGATTGTTTGGGGGAAGAGTCCATTCTCTTTTTAAACTAGTTATCAATCACCCAGTGTGGTTTACTCATGGGCCCTGGGGATGATGGCTTAAACTTCACTCTGCTACCTACAGAGAAGGAACAGCGGTTTCCTTTCAGGAAATCTGATGGAATAAAAACTCAGACACTGTACCTGGGGGCTTGAGCCACTCATGATGATTCCAAATTTATAACCTGGCCCTTAAAGCCCCAGTCGAAGGTGTGGCCCAGAAAGAGAGGATTTATTAAGGGCATTTAGAAATGTAATTTCCCCCACAGAAGGACAGTTCAGAGG
>NW_007731134.1:100798-102600 GCF_000696425.1 Galeopterus variegatus | reverse complement strand
TTTTTTTCCCTTGCAGTGCATAAAAAGGTGGCAAACCATTAGAAATGTGACTAAAAATTCAATGTAGTAACAGAATGCTAAATAACTGATTTGACTCTATTTGGCTAGTTTTGGTTTAAATGACTAAATTGCTTGGCCTGGGGTTTTGATTGGGTAAATACAATGTGGGGTGATGGTTACAGATTATAGACAAAATCTTGACATGAAGTTAATATTTTCAACATTATGTTATGAACCTCAAAGCAATATTTCAAATGATTGTTTTTAACTTTTTTGTATGTTATTATCAAGAATGCTAAAACTGATGAATTAAGTTTCAATTTAGATTTTCCTTTGTGCACACAATACATGATCTATTTTTGCTCTTTGGGGTAGAGGGTGACAAGAAAGAATAGAATAAAAGAGAAGTAGATAGTTAAAACTACCAAATTATGGTTTACTGATTCCATGTGAAGGGATAAAAACAGATCTGCTCTGCTCCACATAGATATTATACAGTTGTAAGTGGAAATACAGAATTCCGCTAAGTCGGATTTCTAAGTAGAAAACATAGAGGTTTTTATTTTTCAACAGAAAATAGTTAGAAAACATGAGGAGCCATTAGCTTTATTTTACTGGATTTTTTAAAGAATACATGGCAGTACCTCAGGGTAACACCTGCCAGTGTAGCAAAGGCCAACAGCTTAATTTGAGTCACCAGAGTAGCATGAGCGATTTCAACACTCTGTCAGCAACACAGAAGCCATTTACTGCCCTTTGCAGGGTACTAAATTAATTTTGTTCTCTTTAAAAATGTTTTACTTAAATTGAGCAATAACAATTTACAACAATTAGCAGCAGTGTGGTTCTTAAACAACAGAGCCAACTCAAAATGGGCAACACACAAACTACAATTTCTAACCCAGCAGATGAAAAAGGATCCAAAATGTTATATACATGTTTAAACCCTTTGGTTTTTCTTCCTATACATATAAAATACAAAAATATTTATAATATAAAAATATAAAAAACAAAATTTTTTCTAATATATATGATAGATATTTGAAAAAAACAAAATTTTGATATTTAATCTATTATCGTGGGCATCAGTTTTAGCACACTTGGTATTTCACGCTCTTATTGCACCCCTGGAATGCTACTGGCAAAGGGATATCCTCCAACTGATATGCTCTGGAGTTACCAAAGGCATTGCCTAGAGCATTTTGCTGACATGCTCTTGACATGTCACTCCTCTTGTCAACAGAAGTATTCAAAGACTCCGTAATTTGTGACTTATCTTTGAAGGCCCTCGTGACCTTTCCACATTGTTGAATGGCAAATGCTGAGGACTGTGATGTGGCACCAGCATACAGACATGAAATTTCCCACTACTATTTGAAATTGCACAACAAGGATTCATTCATTCCTTGGGTTAAGCATTGAGCTCTCTATAGGGTAATACATTTTTTTAAATAAACTTTATTTTAGTTTTTTTTAATTTATTTTTATTAGTATTTTATGGTTTATTTTTTATTTAGTTTATTAGTTAATGATGGACTTTGAATGTGTTGTCCCCTCCAAAATTCAGGTGAAAATTTGATCCCCAATGTGGCAGTGTTGGAAAGTGATTGAGTCATGGGGGCGGATCCGTCATGAATGGATTAATGCTCTCCCTGGGGGACGGGGCATTAATGAGTGAGTTCTCGCTCTATTAGTTCCCACAAGAGCTCCTTGTTTAAAAAGACCCTGGCACCTTCCCTCTCTTTCTCTCTCTCTCTTGCTTCCTCTCGCCATGTGATCTGCTTGTACCCACCAGCTGCCTG
>NW_007731134.1:97794-100138 GCF_000696425.1 Galeopterus variegatus | reverse complement strand
AATAAACCAAGACTGATACATTATTATGAACTAAAGTCCATACTTTTATTAAGATATGCTTTTATTAAGATATGCTTAGAAGTCACCTAACATCCTTTTTCTGTTCCAGGATCCCATCAAGGATACTGCTTTACTTTAATCATCCATCCACTTAAGCTCCTCCTTGGCTGTGACAGCTTCTCAGACCTGCCTTGTTTGGGGTATTTTAGGGATGTCACTCCATTGTCCAAACATTTGTTCTATGCTTTTCTAATAATTAGACTGGAGTTATGGATTTTTGAGGGATAACCCAGAGATAAAATGCCATTCTCATCACATCATAGCATAGTCATGTACTATCAACATGACTTATCACCTTTGATGTTCACCTGGTCTACCTGGCTGAGGTGGTGCTTGCCAGATTTCTCACTTTAGTCTTTCCCCTTTTCACACTGGAAGGAAGGAAAGTCAGTCACTATGCACCTGATGAGTGTGGCATTATGTTTTATCTCCTCAAGAGAGAGTAGCTCTATAAATTACTTTGAATTCTTCTGAGTGTGAGATTTGTCTCTTCTACCCATTGATTTATTTTCTATTTATTCATATCAGTATAGGCCCCATGGATATTAATTTTATAATCTGGGTTATAAACCAATACTATTTTATTTTGTTGCTCAAACTGTTCTGGCTTTGGCCATTGGATCTTTTTCAGTTAGCCCTGACTCACTTTGATATATTCTCATAATTATGGGTTTGTGGGGCTTTTTTTGTTAAGATTTCTTACTTTCCAGCACTACAAGATGCTCTGGGATTATCTTGTATATTTTTTGCTGTGGTCTGAAATTGGCCATTTCTTCAAAAAAGCCATGTTTTCTTTCATTGAAGAATGTTAGAAAACAAGATCAGGGAGCTAGGTGTGCTTGTTGATGCTGGAATGTCATTGATTCCAGGCCTTATCAACTGACCAGAGCAAGGAACTACATGTGCATATACTAACACGTGTGAATATGCATGTGCATAATTATAAAAGTTTCTGCATGTAACCATCTGTATCTATATTAAGCTGCATGTGAATTNGCATAATTATAAAAGTTTCTGCATGTAACCATCTGTATCTATATTAAGCTGCATGTGAATTCATTCTGACATCTCCGGCTCTGGAGACATGCCTCACTGTAGCCTCCTACTCTTGCTTATCTATAAACTCCCATTCCAACATCGAGTAAACTGGCTCCCATCACCCACCATCCACTTGACTCACTGTTTACTTGCAGTATAGTAAATGGATAGTGGCATCAGAATCGCCAGGCTGTACCCCTGTGGGAAAAATCTTTATCAACTTGATTACAGTTCTTATGCTTAATTTATTTGCCGTCAGTCTTATAGACGCACTTCATCTCCAAACTTACTTGGGTAGGCACTTTTTCCTTCCACTTCCTTCAATGATTTTGTTTTATAAACTTGCAATATAGTTATATAATTTTATCACATTCTGCATCCCATTCTGGGATCTCCAAGTGTATTAATCAGGGTTCTCTAGAGAGACAGAATCAATAGGATATGTTGTAATTATATGAGAGGGATTTATTAGGGATATTAGTTCACGTGACTATGAAGAAAAGTCCCGTGATAGGTGGTCTATAAACTGGATGCTGGTGAGCCAGGGCCTCAAAACCAGGGAAGCTGATGGTGTCCTTGATGTAAGTCCTGGAACCCAAAAGCTGATGAGTCTCGAGCTCTGATTTCCACGGACAGGAGAGAAGAGTGTATCCCAGCTCCAGTAGATGGAGAGCTTCACCTCTTTCCTGTGTCTTTTGTTCTCTCCAGACCCCCAGCAGATTGGATGGTTCCCACCCACACTGAGGGTGGGTCTTTCCCACCCAGACCACTCAGACTCTCATACGAATCTCTGCTGGAAACATCCTCATGGACACACCTAAAAAGATAGCTTTAGCAGGTTTCTCAGCATTCCTTCATCTAACCAAGTTGACACCTAGAATTAATCTTCACCCCAAGCCTCCTAAATTCTTTTTTTATAGTTGTGCACATTAAGGTTTACTCTCTATGCTATAAAGTACTATGGGTTTTGACAAGTGCATAGTGTCATGTACCCACCGTTATGGTATTGTACAGAATCATTTTACTGCCCTAAAAATCCTCTGTGCTTTAATTATTAAACCCTCCCTTCCTCTTCACAAAATCACTTGCAACCACTAATCTTTCTGCTCTCTTTATAGTTTTGCCTTTTCCAGAATGTGACTTAGTTGGAGTCATACAATATGTTGTCTTTTCAAACCGGCTTCTTTCATTTACAGTTTGCACTTAATAGTTATCCATGTCTTTTCGTGACCTGGTATGTTTATCC
>NW_007731134.1:95417-97344 GCF_000696425.1 Galeopterus variegatus | reverse complement strand
TTCCTCTTCACAAAATCACTTGCAACCACTAATCTTTCTGCTCTCTTTATAGTTTTGCCTTTTCCAGAATGTGACTTAGTTGGAGTCATACAATATGTTGTCTTTTCAAACCGGCTTCTTTCATTTACAGTTTGCACTTAATAGTTATCCATGTCTTTTCGTGACCTGGTATGTTTATCCATACGTTTATTGATGGACATCTTGGTTGCTTCTGGTTTGGGGAAATTGTGAATAAAGTTACTACAAACTTTTGTGTGGACATAATTTTTCAAATTAGTTAAATAAATACCTGGGAGTATGATTGCTGGGTCATATGGTTACAGTATGTTTAGCTTTGTAAAAAACTGCCAAGCTGTCTTCCAAAATGGCTATATTATTTTCCATTCCTACCAGCAATGAATGAGAGTTCCTGTTACTCTTCATCCTCGCCATTAATTGATATCATTAGTTCTGTTTCTAGTTTAATTCCATTGTGATCTGAGAATATACATTGTATGATTTATATTCTTTTAAATTTGTAAAGGTGTGATTTATAACACAGAATGTTGTCTATCTTGGTGAATGTTTCATGTGAGCTTGAAAAGAACATATATTCTAATGTTGTTAGAAGGGGTATTCTATAAATGTTAATTAGATCATATTGATCAATAGTGATGTTCAGGTTAAATATACCCTCAGTGATTTTCTGCATGCTTGACCTATCAATTACTTATAAAGTTGTGCTGAAGTCTACAGCTATAGCAGTGGATTTGGCTATTTATCCTTTTGGTTTAATTAATTTTGCCTTACATATTATGACAGTGTTGTTAGGTGCATACATATTTACTATTGTTTTGTCTTCTAAGACAAATTGACAATTTTATTATCATGTATTGCCCGACTTTATCTCTGATAATTGCCTTTGTTTTTAAGTCTGCTTTGTCTGAAATTAATATAGCTACTCCAGTTCTTGTTTGATTAATGTTACCATTTTTTATCTTCTTCTATTCCTTTATTTTGAACTTATTTGTGCCTTCATATTTAAAGTAGATTTCTTGCAGACAACAGATGGTTATGAATAAGATATAGTTGGGTTTTTTTATCTACTCAGAAGATCTGCATCTTTAACTGATGCATTTAGACCATTTACATTTAAAGTGATTATTGATATAGTTGGATTAATATCTACCATAATTGCAACTGTTTTCTAATATTGTATTTGTTCTTTGTTCCTGTTTATCATCTTTTTTTGCCTTTAATGGCTTTAACTGACCATTTTATTTGATTCAATTTTATTCCCTCTCTTAGCAGGGTTGCTGTACAATTTTCAATATGCATTTTTCCAGTTTAATCAATGTATAATTGACAAAAATTTTATGTATTAATTGTATGCAACATGATGTTTTGATATATGTATATAACCTGAAATGATTAGCACAATCAAGTGGTAACACATCCATCACTTTACATACTTATCTTTTTAATTTTGTGGTGATTATATGCAAATTTAGCAAATTTCAAATGTACAGTACAGTATTATTAACTGTATTCATCATGATGTACAATAGAACTGCAGAACTTATTCACCCCATCTTACTAAAACTTTGTACCCTTTGACCAACATCTCCCCATTTCCTCCATCCCCCAGCCTCTGGCTGTCATCATTCTATTCTCTGTTTTGGTGAATTGCAAATGGATGATCATATGCCTTTTATTCTTCCTTCAGCTAATGTGGGGTATCACATTTCTGTTTGTTGAAACATTTTTGCAACACAGAAAAATTCTAGTCTATCATGGCATATGATCCTTTTAATGTGCTGTTGAATTCAGTTTGCTAATATTTTCTTGATCTTAACCCTTGGCCTTGGTGTTATCAGCACCATGCTCTCCCAAGTGAGCAAACCAGCCATCCCTATATAGGGATCCAAACCCTTGGCCTTGGTGTTAT
>NW_007731134.1:93482-94648 GCF_000696425.1 Galeopterus variegatus | reverse complement strand
TTCAGCAGTGCAGCCATCAGGTCCTGGAATTTTCTTTCTTTAAAGGTTGTTAGTTACTCATTTAATCTCCTTACTTGTTATTAGTCTGTTCACCTTTTCTATCTCTTCATTATTCTGTCTTGGTAGGTTGCATGTTTCTACGGATTTATCCTTTTCTTCTAAGTTATCCAATTTTTTTGTCATCCAAATCCTTTGTATTTGTGTAGTATTAGTTCTAATGGTTCACTCTCATTTGTGATATTATTTATTTGAGTCTTCTCTCATTTTTTCCTAGTTAGTTTAACTAAAGGGTTCATCATTTTGTTTCTCTTATTGTGTTTCTAATCTCTATTTTATTTATTTATGCTCTTAAATTTTTATTATTTCCTTTCTTCTGCTAACTTTGGGCTTAGTTTGTGCTTTTTCTAGTTCCTTAGGGTATAAAGTTAAGCTGTTTGAGATCTTTCTTTTTTATTAATGTAGGTGTTTATTGCTATAAACTTCTCTCCTAGAATTGCTTTTGCTTTATCCCATAATTTATGTTATGTTTCTATTTTCATTTGTCTCAGGATGTTTTTTTAATTTCCCTTTTGATTTATTTTTCTCCCATTAATTGTTCAGGAGTATGTTAATTTCCACATACTTGTGAATTTTTCAATTTTCTTCCTATTAGTGATTTCTAGTTTCATTCCATTGTGGTCAGAAAAAATAATCAATATAATTTCAATCTTTTTAAATTCATTAAAACCTTTTTTGTGCCTAACATATGATTTATCTCAGAGAATATTTTCTGTGCACTTAAAAAGAATGTATTTTCTGCTGCAGAATGGAATGTTATTTATATATCCATTAAGTTCATTTAGTCTATGATATTTTTCAAGCTCACTATTTCCTTATTGACTTATCCATTGTTGAAACTAGGGTGATGAAGTTTCCTACTGTTGTTGTACTGCCTTCTATTTTTCCCTTTAGTTCTGTTAATATTTGCTTTATATATTTAGGTGCTCCACTGTCAGGTGCAAATATATTTAAAATTGTTATGTATTTCTAATGGATTGACCCTTTTATTATTATATAATGACTTTGTGTCTAATGAAAGTTTTTGACTTAAGAATCTATTTTGTCTGATGTAAGTATAGCCCAGTCCCACCTCCCTCTCTCTTATTTTACTAAGATAGTTTTTCATC
>NW_007731134.1:87917-93394 GCF_000696425.1 Galeopterus variegatus | reverse complement strand
TATTTTCTGCTGCAGAATGGAATGATATTTATATATCCATTAAGTTCATTTAGTCTATGATATTTTTCAAGCTCACTATTTCCTTATTGACTTATCCATTGTTGAAACTAGGGTGATGAAGTTTCCTACTGTTGTTGTACTACCTTCTATTTTTCCCTTTAGTTCTGTTAATATTTGCTTTATATATTTAGGTGCTCCACTGTCAGGTGCAAATATATTTAAAATTGTTATGTATTTCTAATGGTTTGACCCTTTTATTATTATATAATGACTTTGTGTCTAATGAAAGTTTTTGACTTAAGAATCTATTTTGTCTGATGTAAGTATAGCCCAGTCCCACCTCCCTCTCTCTTATTTTACTAAGATAGTTTTTCATCCCTTCACTTTCAGCCTATGTGTCCTTAAAGCTGAAGCAAGTCACCTGTAGATAGTATATTGTTACATTTTAATTTTTTATCCTTTGAACCACTCTGTCTTTTGATGGAAGAATTTAATTTATTTACATTTAAATTAATTATTGATATGTAAGGAATTACTACTGCCATTTTATGAATTTTTTGGCTTGTTTGTTGTTGTTATGTTCCTCTTCTCTTTTGCTATCTTCCTTTATGATGTGATGTTGTTTTTTGTGTGTGTGTGTGGTGTTGTGCTCTGATTCCTTTCTCTTTATCATCTATGTATCTACAGCAGGTTTTTTTTCTTTGTGGTTAATATGAGGTTTACATTAAACATCTTATAGATATAGCAGTCTATATTAAGCTGATAATAACTTAGCTTTGATCACATACAAAAACTGCTTCAACTTCTCCCCATTTTATGCCTTGGTGTCATAATTTATATCTTCTATATATTGTGTATTCATTAACACATGATTACACATATAGTTATTTTAATACTTTAAAAAACTTTTATATTACAGTTACATGTGACTTGTGCAACATCATTATGGTATTAGAGTATTCTGAATTTTGACTATATGCTTACTTTTACAGTGAGTTTTATACTTTCATATGTGTTTATGTTGTTAGTGTAGTGGAATGAATTATGTCCCCCAATGCTCCCTGAATCTTGAATTGTGTCCCCCAAGTTTTATGTGTTAGAAACTTAGCCCCCACTGTAACTGTTAAGAGGTTGGGAGATCCTATTATGATAATTGAAAGGTGAAGCCTTAAAGAGGTGATTGGATTGTAGAGCCACGCTGTAGTGAATGGATTAAAAGTGGTGGTTAGGGGCATGGTTCTGAGGGCTTTCAAAGAAGAGGAGAGTCTGCCTTTCGCTCACTCTGCTTTCTCTGCTTCCACCATCTTGCAATGTGAGACCCCTCGGTCACTGTTGCCACCACCAGATGGACTTTGGACTTCTCAGCCTCAGAAACTGTAAGCAATAAACTTCATTTTCTTTATAAATCACCCAGTTCAGTGTACTCCTTTATAAGCAACAAAAATGGACTAATACAGCTAGCATTCTTACATTTCAAATTCAAGAATTCCTTTTAGCATTTCTTTAAAGCAGATCTAGTGGTAATAAACATCCACAGCTTTTGTTAATCTGGGAAATTCTTTCTCTCTCCTTTTCTGAAGAACAGATTTGCTGAATGTAGGGGAGAAATCATAATTTTCTCACCCATTGCAAAGGACATGGCTAATGCCTCTATAACAGAAGATATATTAACAAGAGAAAATCATAACAAATTTATTTAACCAAAGTTTTGCTTGAGCCTTTAAAAATGAAGACCCCAAAACACAAAGAAAACTGTATTTTTTATGCTAAGTGTGATGAAAGAAGTGGATAGTTGTAGAGAAACATGATTGGATTAAAAATGGGCATAATCTAATAGTAATAAACTAGGGGTGACTTCACCAAGGCCTATTTGTTCAGATTCTTTTCTGTGTTTCTGTATGACATTTCTTTCTCACAGCTATGGGCAGGGTACCCATCACATGAGGAACTTTAGGGCAGAAGTATGGAGATCAGAGAGTAAACTTTCCAGGTTTTATGACAGGCTTTGGGGGAGAGGAATTCTGGTTTCTGTGGCCACTTCTGGGGAGATAAAGAGATATAAAGGTAGATGGGAGTAAGGTTATAGACTGACTTACAAAGTGGAATATTTTGGGGTAGCAATTTCTGAGCCCCTATACCAAATATAGTATTCTTGATTGTCAAATTGTTTTCTTTCATCACTTTAAATATATCATTACACTCTCTCCTGGCCTACAAGATTTCTGCTGAGAAATCAAATGATAGGCTTATGATGATTTCTAGTATGTGGTAAGTTGCTTTTCTCTTGCTCCTTTCAAAATTACCTCTTTATCTTTGACTTTTGAGAATTTTATTACAATGAGTCTCAGTAAAGATTTCTTCATATTTAATCTATTTGAGGTTCTTTAGGCTTTACAGATCTGAGTGTTCATGTTCCTCTCCAGTTTAACTCCAGTAAAACTTTTAAGTTTTCTGTTATTTCTTTAAATTAGCTTTCTGCTCTTTTCTCTTTCTCTGCTCTTTTGTGACTCTCATAATGAATACACTGGTTTATTTTATGGTGTCTCAAAAGTCCTATGGCCTTTCTTCACTCTTTATTCTTTTTTTCTTTTTGTTCATCTGACAGGGTAATTTAAAATGACCTGTCTTCAAGCTTGCTAATTCTTTCTTTTGCTTGATCATCTACTGTTGAAACTCTCAGTTGAATTCAGTTCAATAATTGGGTTTTTGAGTTCTAGAATTACTGTTTGGTCTTTTTTATGGTTTCTGTCTCTTTGTTGAACATCTCATTATGTTCACATATTATTTTACTGATTTCATTTGGTGTCTCTCTATGTTCTTTTATAGCTCAATGAGCTTCTTGAAGATGATTATTTTAAATTCTCCAGCAAGCAATTTGTAGATCTTCCTTTTTTTTTTCAATCAGTTACCAGTGTTTATTTTGTTCCTTTGGTGGTGTCATTTTTCCCTGATTATTTATGATGTTTGTGGCTTTGCATTGTTATCTATGCACTTGAAGAAATAGGCACCTTTCCCAGTCCTTATAGACTGGCATTGGTGGGAAAAGCCTTTCACCAGTCTGCCAATCTGTAGATTCTGAACAGGCTAGAAGGTATGATCCCTGACTGAACTTTCTGCTGAAATCTTTGGGTGGGATGACCTGATGCATGAGCCATTTGGTGGGTGGACATGTGACTGCATGTACAGGGATGGGTCTGGAGCCCGGGTCTACTAAAGTTAGCCTGGATCTTTGGACCCTGTGTGCCAGCCTGGTGCTAGGGTACACTTGTGTGGGCCAGTTGCCTGGTTTTGCATGGTAGTCCTGAAGCCTGGGTCCACAGGGTGGAGAGACATTCCTGGAGCTTGTGTATACTGTGTTCATGGGGGCTGACCTGGTACCGAGATGTGCCTTAAGCCTAAGACCACACAGATCAACCTGTAGCTTGAAATCAAGAGATTCAGAGATCCTGGGTCCATGGGCTTGGCCTAGAACCTGGGCTGTGGGGGCTAGCTTGGAACTGGGGCAGGCCTGGAGCCTAAGTCTTCAAGGGCAGGCTTGAGTCCTTGGTCCATGGAAATCATCCTGGATACTGAGTCTTTGGGAGCTGGTCTAGGACCCAAGGCTCCAGGAGCCAACCTAGTACTGGGGCAGGCCTGGATCCTGGACTACAGGGGTAGGCCTAGAGACTGGGTTTATGGGGATCAAGCTGGCCCTGAGATTCACTGGGCCATGCCTGGTTCAGGGCTACATGGTGAAGTTGGGTGCTCATTTCGCTCTTCTTCTCCTGCATGGAGGGTATCTTTCTCCATGTTGTGTGGACGGAGCTTGGGGGAGGGGTGAAGTTGGTAATATGAAATTGTCCTTTCTACACTCTTCCATATGACTTTTCTTACTTCTGTCCTCCATTCAAATGCTATAATCTCTCACCTGGATTCCTTAGCCCTTGTGAAGGTATTTTTGCACATGGATATTTGTTCAAATTGATGTTTCCAAAAGAGGAAGAGAGCTAGAAAGTCCTGTTCTAGCATCTTGCTGATTTCACTTTCTCTGCAATATGCATTTTTAATTAAGCTAAGTCTACCTTTAAATAACACTACACCACATCAGCATACTGTAGATATGTTATAACAGAATATTATCAATTCCTACTCCTTATCTCTTATACTATTGTCATTCATTTTATTTACCTCTATACTACCATCATCCAATACATTATTTTTATTATTATTATTTTAGACAGTTATCTTTTATATCAATTAAGAATAAGAAAAATATAAAGATTATATTTTACTTTCATTTTTTTCCCTCTCCAACACCTCCTTTCTTTATGAAGATCTGAATTTCAAACCTATATCATTTCTTTCTCCCTGAAGAATTTCTTTTAACATTGCTTCCTGGATAATTTTCTGGTGATAAATTCCCTGAGGTTTGTTTGTCTGAGAAAGTCTTTATTTTTCCTTCATTTTTGAAAGAAAATTTCATTGAATACAAATTCGAAGTTGGTGTTTTCTCTCAAAACTTTGCTTCATTCTACTCTCCTCTTGCTTACACAGTTTCTGGATAGAATTTAGCTCTAATTATTTCTTGCTCCTCAATAAGTAAGCCTTTTTGTTAATTTTTTTCTGGATTTTTTCAAAATCTTTTTCTTCTCTGTTATTTTTGTTGTTGTTGATTTTCAGTTTAAATACTATGTGGCTAAGTGTAGTGATTTTTTGTTTTTTATTTGTTTGTTTGTTTTTGGTATTTCTCAAACTTAATGTTATTTGAGCTTCTTAGACTTCTAGTTTGGTGCATGTCATCCTATTAACATACATTCAAGCTCTCTGATTTTTTTCTTGGCCATCTCTAGTCAATTGATTAGCCCATAAAAGGTATTTTTCATTTCTGTTACAATATTTGTAATTTCTATCTTTCCTTTAGATTCTTTCTTAGAATTCTCATTTCTCTGCTTACATTACCGTTTGTCTTTGCACATTGTCTACATTTTCATTAGAGGCATTAACATATTAATTATAACTATTTCAAACTTCTTTTTTTGATAATTCCAACATCATATATGTCATACTTGAGCCTGCTTCTGATGTTTACTTTGTTTCTTCACTCTGTTTTTTCCTGCCTTCTAACATGTTTTGCATGCCTTGTAATTTTTGTTGAAAGTTAGATATGATATATACAGTAATAGAAAATAAGGTAAATAGATCTTTAGTGTGACATTTTATGTTAATCTGACTGGAGCTGTAGGTTCAAGAGGCTTTCAATTCCTCTAGTGTTCTTTTTTGTCTCTGCTTTTGACCTTGGTCTTCACTAAATACTTCTCAGAGATAGTCTGTGTCTTGTAGCTCTCCCCACCCCCACCCCCACACACTGTTATACTGGAGCCCACTGGTGTGGTGGTAAGGTGTGGGAAATGCATTCTATAATCTTATGATTAAATCTCAGTTGGCCTGTGTCCCTGGGCTGTGACCATCACAAGCGTTTCTTAGCGTTTCTTAGTCTC
>NW_007731134.1:73077-86997 GCF_000696425.1 Galeopterus variegatus | reverse complement strand
AGGTGTGGGAAATGCATTCTATAATCTTATGATTAAATCTCAGTTGGCCTGTGTCCCTGGGCTGTGACCATCACAAGCGTTTCTTAGGGTTTTTTTACTCTATTCAGATGAGATAGGAAGGCTGTTGGGGGGGGGGGGCAGGTCACACTTCCTTCAAGTGTGATAAGGCTCTGGTAATGGGAATGTCTCTTCTTCTGGAGAGTTGGTCTTTGTTATGGAGAGCACTCTGGGCATGTTTTACAATGGTCACTCTAATCCTACTCCTGCCAGAGTCAAGAGGAGCTCTTTTTTAGATTGTCACCATGAGAAGCTGGTAGGGATTTTGGAGGTAAAACCTATGAAAATGTGGGCTTCCCCTGAGACTGTGGCCCCCAGGACTTTCACATTCCTATAGGCATCTGTACTCAGACTCCAACAATTCATCAAAATGTAGTTCCAATGGCTTCTGCTTCCAGAAGGCAAATCACACCTGTGACTCTCTAATTTTGCCTTTCTCTCCAGATTTCAAGTGACAGTTTTCCCTGTGACCTCAGATCTCTAATGGGTCCAAGAAAAGTAATTAATTTTCAGTTTAGTCAACCTCTTTTTAGTTTAAGAATGGGAATAAAGCTCTTTTCACAATAGAGCTGATTCCAGAAGACTATATAGGGTAATATTTTAAAAAGCAATGATCTTGAGGAAGTAGAACAACAAATCTTTACACTTAATATGTTCTGGGCTCTGTATTATGTCCTTTATATATGGTCTCTTATTTTAAAGATACAACAAATCTATAAGGCAGTTGTCACTCAGTCGTACTGCCTTGTGTTTCAGAAACCTTTGTCTCCCATATTTAAATGGAAAATATTATTTTAAAAAAATTTATTCAGGAGAAAATATTGTGTTCTTCAGGAATAAACTGTATTAATCACTGAAACACTGTTTGACAAGCAGATTCCATGTTGAGACAAGGCCTTGAGGTTTCTATCAAAGTCTTTTTTTTTCTTCTGTTTGGTCTTTAAGTGAATTACATTTTATTCATACAATTCTGGGATAAGATTAGGATATTTTTTAAAAAATAAAATTACAGTTTATTTTTATAAAGGTCAGTTCTCAGCAACTGAAAAAATTTGTTTGTTTTAGAATATATTTCAAGTAAAGAGAAGTTTGATAGGACAATTGCTGGGATAGAGAAATCCTTACTAACATATAAGAATTGTACAAAAAAATGTTGTAACATATGGCATTTTATTTTCTTCAGGAAAACAAGCCTCCTGGGACCCAATTCTTTGATACTAATCACAGCAGTAATTAGAGATGATACTGGTGAGTGTTCATAACTGCTTTTCGTGTTAAGTGCAAATACACAGCAAAGGTGTCTTCCTCCTCCCACCGAGCTGGTGACCTGACAAGTTCATCTCTAGGACTGACTGGTTTCACTATTGCTGATTATGGAGACTTGTCACACATATTACCAAGATGAAGTTGGAATATTTGAAGGCAAGTGAAAGCCTTTCTTAATTATAGTTGTTTTGCCTCTAAATAACAGTTCTGAGGTTTGAAGAAAAGTAAAGCAAATAGGAGGAGGTTGTAAAGCAAACTTGAGCATGTAAAATTAGATTTCCCAAGTAAGCATCTAAATAAAAGTACTAGCATAGAGCCCCGCAGAATTCTCCACCACATATTTATGTAAATTGCACCACAAATTTAAGAAAGCGGAGGACATCTAAGCTAAAAGACTTTATATCCAGAAACACTGGTATTTAAATGTGGAATAAATCTACATTGTGACCAGGTTGTTTTCAAGTGTCATGGAGAGATTTAATCGAGAGAGTGTAGGCAGTACTGGTGGCAGAATTTTGTGTCATTAAATACAGGGATCAGTCTAAGCATGCTGGCTGCGTAAAATATGGAAATCAATTAGGAATAAGGGAAAAAAAAAGAGAGGCAATTTCTGTAATATTTCTCATGAAGGCTGAGAGCGGGGGGGCGAGAGTGAGATTAGACAACAGAAGGTATTTTGTGAAAATTAGGGGGCTTACTGGTAGTAATTTATTTTGAGAAGCCTAAAAAATATATTATTCTTCTTATGCCTGTCATTACTGGCCAGTGAGAAGGTTAATGTCACTTCAAAGTTTTCCATGAAGAGACAGCCTCATAAAGTTTCCCTGCTTAATGCAATGCAACCCAGCAAGTTATTGGGAAACTCACTGGCAGGGTTGCAGTGCAAATTCACGGGCCCCACTCCGATCAATGGATTGAGCAGCCTCCTAGGAACAGGGCCGAGAACACAGAACAAATGGAGGTCTGTTTGAGTGCCTGATGGGCAAGCTGCAGTGTGGCGGAATGAGTGCTTCCAGCAAGTACAATAGAGACTTATTAGGGAAAAGATGTACACTGAAGCCTCTGAAAGGTACCTGTAATATTTTTCCCCCTCTGGAGAAGTCATGCTTCCAACATTTATGGAGGTTGAAATTCTAACCTGGTTAAATACATTCAGGCTCTTTCTTTTCTTAGCTGTCACTAGGCATTTTTAACTGGCATCAAAACAAAATACGTTCACAGGAGATTTGCTGAAATGTCTTTTATGATGGATGTTCCTCAGAAGGCTGATTATTGTGAAGCTAGAAATGTACTTCAGTGATTCTTGATTTTAGGCACTAATGGAGAAGAGAAATGGGGCAAACAATCCAAATCAGGGGAATGGTAAAAAGTATATATTTTTTGGCTGTAGAAATGCTTTCTATGATATTTTTCCAGAATATGTACTTTCATAATTTTGAAAAGATTTTTCTCCTTAAGAACCCTTCAATTGTTCCCATCACCTGTAGGATAAAGTCCATAATCCTTAATACACCCATTGTAGTCTGTGACCTACTTATGTTTCTATAGTTTTCCGTTCTCCAATCATACTAAATTATTTGCTGTTCTTTTAATTCCTGTAGTTTTCATATCCGTGAGCTAAAGTGTGACTGCAATTCCCTACTCCTCTTTTTCCACTTGGCAAGTTTTTACTCTCCTTCTATGATAAAGTCATTCTCTCTATGAATATTTTTCCTTCTGCTATCACATCACCGGGAGATACTAACAAGCTCTCCTCTATGGTTTTCCAGAATTTTGTCCCTACTTCTGTCTCAGAACTCACATCATCATAGAATAATTGTCTACTTATGTGCCAGTTTTTTATCAAAATTGAGAGCTACTTGAGGCCAGGGACCAGTTGGTATTCTCAGGTATCCCAATAGCAGTATAATAAATGGTAAATGCCCAAGGGACTGAGTTATGAAAAGTAAAGTTAAATCAGAACACTGCAGGAAGAGAGATACTCTGGGATTTGTCTTTCATGGGAGATAATTCACACAATACAAAAATCTCCCCAGAATTAATTCACAATTAACATTTCATATGTGCTTTTACCCCTTAAGTTATAGAGACCAGAGAGGTCATTCATACACGTATGCTCCCAAACAGAGCTCAGTTTTCCAACACACCTGACAGGTGACTCCCAGGGAGGAGGAATTCACTCTTTCATAAAGAAGGACATTCCAATCTGAATGCTTTTAAATTTTTAGAAATTTGTTGTTTGCTTGTTTGTTTATATTAAGTATCAAACCAAAATCTTTTTCTCTGTTAATCCAGCTCTTCTTCAATCTTGGAGTTAGAACTTGCCTTCACAGGCATAAAGAATAAAGTTGACATAATTTTACATAGCAAATCATCAACTGTTTGAAATCTGACATCTGAGGGAATTTACCTAAACTCTCTAAGACTCAATTTTTTTGTTTC
This sequence comes from Galeopterus variegatus, assembly GCF_000696425.1. Taxonomy (NCBI): domain Eukaryota; kingdom Metazoa; phylum Chordata; class Mammalia; order Dermoptera; family Cynocephalidae; genus Galeopterus; species Galeopterus variegatus. The sequence continues at coordinate 83,232 of NW_007731134.1, read as the reverse complement.
TTTTTAAAATCTTTTAACAAAACCATTCTTTTTTAAATCTTTAAATAGCACCAACTTCTCAGGGTTATAGTGAGGATCAAATGAAATGAAACACATAAAGCAGCTAAGATAATGCCAGGTAAATAGTGTGTGTGTGTGTGTGTGTGTGTGTATTTTTTTTTTTTTTCTGACCAGTAAGGGGATTGCAACCTTCAGCATGGTGTGGTCCACACCATGCTCAGCCAGTGAGTGCACTGGCCATCCCTATATAGGCTCCAAACCCGCGGCCTCAGCGCCATCAGCACTGCACTCTCCTGAGTAAGCCACGGGGCCAGCCATAAATAGTATATTTTTAAAAAGCTAGTTAAACAGCTCCTAGTTCTTTCAACCATTAATCATATGAAATTTCCTCTAACATCCTGGCTGCCCTCTTCCTGATGCACTTCATAAACATCCCTTTGGTAATAGCATGTCCAGAACGGTGCACATTATAACAAACGTGGACAAAGGAGCACAGGCTCCAGTAGGATCATTTGCTACCTTGATGAGACACCAGTTTTCCATGAAAGCAACAACATATACATTCGTTTTTTTCTGCAGTTGCATAGCACTATGGATTTATATTGAGTTTCCAGTTGACTACAATCCTCTAAGTCACTTATGAATGAAGTGCCCTAACCCTGGTCTCTACCATTGTAGTAGTGTACAGTTGGTGATTTTGAACAAATGTGTAAAAGTTTTACTTTAATCCAATAACTTCTCTTCTTCTTGGATTTAGCTCTCCTTGAAGTACAAGTTCAACAAGATATCAGCAATCATTTTGTACTTTTGGTGAGAGCATAGAATATAAAATAAAGAAAATAAGATTTTGACCTAGATTGTTGAAAGTCTTAAATAACATAACATTGATAAAATTTCAAACATATTACCTAGAATGTAATGTGCTTAATAAAGTATACTTTCTTTTCATGTGATGTTCAGATTTGATAATCGACACTTTATATACTCTAGATAGGAACAAAGCAGAGTACTTCTCAACAATAAAAATCAAGCAGAAATCAATCAACTGTTAATGCTGTTCAGGAATGGCCTTACAATTGGCTATGAAGTCATTTACTTCTACTATTACATGTCCTTTCTGATTACCTTATATTGACACTATAACTACCTTTGATTATGCTGTCCTTTACCAAAAAGGTCCACTAAGATTGGAGTATATTGGGGTATAGGTTAAGAGTTCTCCTGCCTTGGTTGATGATTGTGTGTTGGTGTCTTCCTGATGATTGCCCAGGGTTACGAGCATAGAAAGAGTGCATTCTTCAAAAGAATAGGTTTCCTTAAGGTCCTCTCCCCTCTGCAGGGTCCTGTTTTCTCCTAGGTGCTTACTCTGTGCCATTTTTCTATAAGTCACTGCCTTGGACTATGTATACCGATTCTGCTAAAATGCTAGCAACATATTCAGGTTTAGTTATTCTGAAAATATTTTTATTTTAATAAAAGACTATTGAATCTTTCATGGTTAACAAGAATGATCATAATTTGATAGGAAGCCGTATGGCTTAATTTTGGCATGATTTTCCTGTCCACATACAAAATAGCACCATAGACTTAACAGTCCATTGATCAAGTTGATAAAGCAGAATACATACCACATTAATTCATGCATTCAACACGTATTTATTTATCACATATTTTATGTGCCATGCACTAAAGATAAATGATGAACAAGACAGATCTAGATACCTCCTCTCATAATGTTCCTAGTCTATTGAGTGAGATAGGCAATAACCAAATTAGGTCAACATGGGTGAGGATGATACTTTATATATTCTGGAATAGTATTTTAAGATACTAATTTACTCTTTTTTAATTGACTACTTATTTATTTTAATTGAGACATTGTAATTGTACAGATTTAACGAGTACAATATGATGTTTTGATACATATGTATTTTTGTGGGATTTTTGGGGGGAGTTATGAATATTCATGGGGTACAAAGCTGACTGTCTCCACTCATGCCCAAGATGTGATGGCCAGATCAATACTGGCAGCATGCCCATTACCACAAATTGCAATTATACCCTTTGTCCCCTACCCAATTAATCCCAATTAAACTCTCTCCCTAGTAATGGAGTCAGGGTAGTAGCTAATGCAACCATCACCTCATGCATTTATCATTTCTTTTGTGGCAAGAACATTCAAAAGCCTCTTCTTTAGCTATTATGTAATATACAAAACATAAGTGTTAACAGTAGTCACCCCACGGTGCGATAGAACACCAGAACTTATTCTCCGTATCTAATTGTAATGTTGTACCTGTTGGCCAACCTCTCCCTGTTTTCCCTTTCCCCCCTTCCCTCCCCAGTCTCTCGTAACCACAGTTCTACTCTCTGCCTCTATAATATCAACTTTTCTTTTTTTTTTTTAGATTCCACATATGGGTGAGATCATCTCATATTTGTCTTTCTGTGCCTGGCTTAGTTCACTTAGCATAATGTCCTCCAGGTCCAGGTCCATTCATGCTGCCACAAATGACCGGATTTCATTTTTTTTTAATGGGTAGATATACCATATATATATTCCATTCATCTGTTCCTGGACACTTCAGTTGATTTCATATCTTGGCTATTGTAAATTATGCTGTAATAAACATGGGAGTGCAGATATCTCTTTGACATATTAATTTAATTTCCCTTGGGTGTTTATCGAGTAGTGGAATTGTTGGATCGTACAGTAGTTCTATTTTTAAGTTTTTGAGGAAACTCTCTATGTTCTCCATAATGACTATACTAGTTTACACTACACTTGTGTGTGTTAATTATGCCCACTCAGAGGTACTACGCTTCTGAATATTAACAGAAAGGTTTGGTTTGGATAGATTACATAACTTAGGTAAGTTTATATTGGAAAATCTTGTACCGTAATGAGCTAATTCTTCAAAAAATTAAGGAAGTTGGTCGGTTTCCACATTATTACATCTGTACATCTATTGCATCTATGGAGAGTATGTAAATTTTTCACATAGATCTTAGACAACCCTATTCCCATTCCCACACCAGCCAACAGGAGATGTCATAAAACAGTTAAATATGTGAGTTTGGGATTCACCTCGTAAGGCTGAGCCAACTATCCAGGTTGAACTTGGGATTCATCATTGTATAAATAGTTTTTAAAGCTATGAGACTAGGCGATATCAATTACGGAGACAGGGAACAAAAGTGCAACTTCTAGATTCAAAGTGATTCAATGAGAACCTGCTGATAGCATCCTCTATTCACATCAACCATACTCCAAACAAACCAAACCAGGAAGAAATAGTAGGAAACATATCAATTGATCAACATAAAATCATAATTGAAAAGAAAAAATTTCCTTGGACCAAAGGTTGTGAAGAAAACATGAGAAATATGCTTATGATGGTGGGAGAAAAATGTATTTCATACAGAATATACACAAACACGTACATATACAACATAAACTATAATGTGAAAATGGCAATTATGGTTTTATTATAATTAAAATAATATGAAAATGAAGAACTCATATTAAGAAAATATAAAAATTCATAAAACTATGAAATCTATGAGAAAAAGGCAAATTATAGATTAATAATCAAGAGACTTGAATAAACATTTCACAAGAAAATATTATCAAAAAACAAATAAACAAAAGAAAAAAGTGTTCAACCTCATTAGTCATCAGGAAAATGCAAATAAAACCCACAATGCAATATCATTACATATTTAGCCAAATAAAATTTTTGAAGTAAAGTAACAGGTAATTTTTGAAGTCAAGTAACAAAGTAATAGGGCAACTGGAATTCTTGCATGCTACTAGTAAAAATGTAAATCAGTGCAACTACTTGGAAAAAGTGACATTATCTACTAACCTGAACACAAGCCTACCCTATGACCTAGAAATTCCACTCCTGAGTAGATATCAAAAAAGAATGCTATATTCACATGTAACAAATATTCATGGTAATATTATTCACATTTGCCTGAAACTGGAAACAACTGAATATCCATCAAGAGGAAAAGGAAGGGATACACAAGGGACTGAACATGCAATTCAGGAAAGTGGTTACGTCAGGTGGGTGAAGTCAAGGGGGCACGAAGAGGGAGAACTATACACATAAATATGTTATATTCAATTTTCTGGTTTTAGTTTCTGAGAATTTGTTTTACAGGAGTTTGTTAGAATATTAGGGAGGGAACAAAGAAGGAAGGGAGAGAAGGAAGGAAGGAAGGAAGGAAGGAAGGAAGGAAGGAAGGAAGGAAGGAAGGAGAGACAAAGAGGAGAAATAAAAGAGGCGCTTGCATATCTAATGATGAAAGTCAAGAACCAAATATATCATATCATATCAAAGGGAATTTATATATGTCATCTGGAAATTATTAAAAATTTCAGGGTTTGTATGTGACAATCATGTTAATGCAATTGTAGCACACCTTTAAAACCTCATTTGAAATCGAAATTATTTTTAATTGGCATATCCACAACCTCAAATTCAACAGCTCACAAAATCTATATCTCTAGTCCAAAATTGCTCCAATAGCTTATTGAGCTCCTTAATCTGTATTTAGAAGTAAGTACGACACAGAGGTTTAGATTTTAATTTGCATGTATTTTATATCCTACCCTCTATTGGTTTTATCACTTTGTTTAACCCTTTTTAAGAATAAGATTTCTTTTTTAAAATCTACTTTTATCTCTATATTTCTTTATATATTTAAAGGGCTATTTCTCTGTCAGAGCTAGAAACCCCTCTCTTTCAGTAACACTCCATATAATGTCATAACCATCTATTGATTTCATGTTCTAAATATATGTCATATGCCTACCATTTCCTTTTTTTCTCAATGTCTTACCTCAAAATTAGTCAATAAAATATGACTAATTTTGCCATTTTATTTTAAAATTGTAGCAACAGCAGAGATAAGAGAACAACATAAATATTACATATATAAATAAAAATTATTACAATAATAGATTACAAAAAATCCACAAGAATGGAGAAGATATTTAAAAATTTAAATCTAAACATTTTGCCTCATTGTTAGCAAGACCATATTTTACTGATTTAAGTATAATATAAACAGTTAATTTTTTCTCTATTTTTGCATTATATCAAATTTACAATGGAGAAGATTTTTTGAAATACTAGAGGAAGAATAAATAAAATATAAATTAAAACATATTAAAAAGCAAAAATTATCAGGCTATATTTTTTGGTAGGCATATTATGCTTTGTCAGTATTTCCATTTAAACAAGCAAGACATTTAAGTATCAGGTCAAAGTGTAAGACATATTACACTGCATTGAAGGTGTTTTAATGAACTTGTGAAACACCTTCATTCCTGTGGTAACAAAAATCTAAACAAAATAAAAATGCTTTTCTATGGGGATTGCAAGGAAGTTCTTGATTAACTGAATTCCAAGGAGATATGACTTTTTCATGCAGCTTGCTTACTTGGGAACTGGCATCTGTCCTCTGTACAGTTGAATGGAGGGATAGGCTTATTAATAGACATCCATTAGACAAGGACAAATTAGCTAAACTTTAGACAATAGTGATGGAGTTTGGGTGTGTTGTCCCCTCCACAACTCACGTGGAAATTTGATCCCCAATGTGGCAGTGTTGGAAACTGATTGAGTCATGGGGGCGGATCCCTCATGAATGGATTAATGCTCTCCCTGGGGGTGGGGGGATTAATGAGTGAGTTCTGGCTCTATTAGTTCCCGCGAGAGCTCGTTGCTTAAAAAGACCCTGGCACCTTGTCTTCTTCTCTTGCTTCCTCTCGCCATGTGATCTGCTTGTACCCACTGGCTGCCTGCCACTTTCTGCCATGAGTAGAAGCAGCCTGAGGCCTGTGCCAGATGCAGCTGTCCCAGAATCGTAAGCCAAATAAACCTCTCTTCTTTATAAATTACCCAGTCTCAGGTAATTCTGTTATAGCAACACAAAAGACTAAAAGAAATAGCATGGGTGTATTAGTGATTAAAACTAAAATTTTGAAGAGGCCCAAATGCAAAAACAAATTTTTAGGCTGGACAATTTTCTCCCACCATTTCTCTTCCATGAATTTTTACAGAGAAAGCATCACAGAGAAAGATAAGGGGCCACAAATGCAGTCCTGCACATTTGCTTGATGATTATATGCTGGGGTCCTGATGGAATTTAATGCAAAGGTGAACCTAAAATATTAGAAATAGCAACCCAATCATTCTCCAGTTCAAATACTGATGTGACTTTTTAAAGGAATAGGGAATTAGGAATTAAGTTATTAATATGAGAACTCAATCCAATTAAAGCAGCTAAGACATAACTCAATTCAACTCTGGAGGATTATCAATGATCAGCTCCTCACACTAACAACAAAATTCTGAAAGGGCTTGCTTATCTGAAAAATGAACAAACCCAAGAAAAAAGACAGTATTTTTCTTCAGATCCTTCTCTTTTTTTATATACAAAGAATAGGTGAAATAAAAAATTACATGTCATAAAAAGAAGTGGGAAAAGGTGACCTATTAGCAGTAGAATGCACAATCTGTAAAAGCGGACTCAGAAATGACCCAACCATGGGAATAATTAGTCAAGAACTTTAAACAACCACGTAAAGATACTAAAGAACACAAGTTTGATATAATGGTTAAGAAGATGAGGTATTTCCAGAGAGAAATAGAAACCAAAAAAAGAAACAAATATAAATATTAGAATTGAAAAATTATAATATTGGAAATAAATATTCATTGGGTGGGGATAAGAGCAGTTTGGCACTGCAAAACTAAAGGATTAATAAACTTGAAGCATTATTGGTAATGAGAAACATTAGTGGCATGTGCTTCCTGGTGTGATGCACTAAGAAGAACCCAACATTACTTTTATAATATTCCTGCCAAAAATTCATAACCTGAATCTAATTATTAGAAAATATCAGATAATCCAAAATTCAGCAACAGTCTACAAAAAAAATAACCTGTCCTTACTGAAAACAAGGTCATGAAAGACAAAGAAAGATCAGGTACTATTTCAGATGAAAGGAAACTAAAGAAACACGACAAAGAAACAGAAGAGATTCTGGATCAGAACTTTTTTTTTTTTTTTTTTTTTTGCTTTAAAAGGCACTAGAAGGAAATTTGCAATATTTAAATATCAGTGATATATTACTTGGTAATATTGTACCACTGCTAATTTTGTGATTTTGATAATTGTACTGTAGTTAAGTATGACAGTGCCCTGGTTTTTAGAGAATACACACTGAATGATACAGTGGTAAAGAGGTTTTTGTGTGCAATTTCTTCTCGGTATTATCTATACATTAAATATTTACTCACATATATGAAAGAAAGAGAGAAGGCAAATGTGGTAAAATATTAACATTTGGGGAAATTAGGTGAAATATATAAGATATAAGGAATTCTTTGTGCTATTTGTGCATCTTTACTAAAAGTCTGAAATTATTAAAAAAATTAGTAAGTCACAGACTGAGAGAAAATATTCATAATGCATGTATTTTACTAAGGACTTGAATTCAGAATATAAAAAGAATCAAATAACTCAATAATAAAAAGACAACCCTATAAAAGTAGGAAATGTACTTGAATAGATATTACACAAATATTTGCCTATAGCCAAAAAATACACAGAGATATTCAATGTTACTAGTCATCAAATTAAAACCATTCTTATCATTATATAATTATTTGCTTTATTATTTATGAATCCTTTTTATTTACAGAGCATGATGTCTGAATTTTTATGGCTATTCTTAATTACTTTTGATCAGTGTTTTTGTTTCTAATCTTTCTCCATTTATTTACTTTCATATTTTCCATATCCTTTTGTTTATATTTGTCTTTTAAAGTCTACCTTTAGTTGAATATTGTTTTTCTCATCTAGTCTGATAATTCTGTCTTTTCACTGATGAATTGAGTCACTTCACATTTATGTGACTAATAATGTACTTAGATTTATGTTTACCATCTTTTCTCTACTTTATAGTTTTATGTGGCTATGCTTCTCTTACTCAACTTTCCTGCATTCTTTAAATTGATCATGTTTTATTTTTTATCCTTTATGTTTGGAAATTATATACTCTGTTTCTATTCTTTTACTACTGAAATTTTAATATTTATACTACACTTAAAATCTAAAGTTAACAGTTCTATACTTGAGAATAATATACATATTTCAGAACTCTTTAACTCCAGTAATTTCAATTTCATCTTGCCTATCATTGTTAGTCAATATCATTTTTAGTCCACAAAGTAGATTATTGCTTACATGGCTAATATTTGCTTAGAATACTATACATGTCTTTTAAATTTATTTACTCACCATTCTTTCTTACATCTCACATCATTATTCCCACGTTATTTTCCTACTTTTCTTATCTACCACCTTGAGAATGCTCTTTGGTCAGAATTTGGTTAATTTTTGCCTGAAAATGTCTTCATTTTAACCACATACTGGAATGATAATTTTGCAAGGTACAGAATTTTATATATAATCCATAAATAATTCGATGTTATTTCTTTTCTTATGGTTTTTATGATTACTATGAAAAAGTCAGATTCTAGTATAATTATTTTTCCTTGTTGGACTATTTCTCTTTTTTCCTATGACTAATTTTAAGATTTTCTGATTGTCTTTCGTCTCCTGCAGTTTTGTGATAATGTATCTAAATGTGAATCTCTTTTTATTCATCTGCTTGGGTTTCATTTGTGCTTCTTTAATCTGATAATTCTTATATTCAATAAATCTGGAATCAGCCCCTATCTCTTCAATTGTTCCCTTGCTTCTATTCTCTCTATTCTTTTCTTTTAGATATCCAATTAGGTATATCTTTTGATACCTTTTCTTATCTCCATGTTTCTTAACATCTCTCTCTTATTTTCTATATTTTTTAATTTCTCTACGTCATTTGAAAATTTCTTTGGATCCATCTGCCATTTAAAAAATTTGCTCCTAATAATAACAATTATCTCTAATCAACTGTCTAAACCATTGGTTTCACTGTTCAATTTTAATTATTATATATATTTTTTATTTCTAGGCATTCTAATAGGTACTTTTTCTGGAGGCACTGCCTTATCATTTTTAGGGTCTTTTATTCTTTACTCGTTCATATTTTGAGCCCATATTTTGTTTCTTTAATAATTTTTAATATAATCATTTTGCATTCTTTATTTAATTATTCTAAAATATGAACTTCCAGAAAAGGTTAATTCTTCTTTATATGTATATTTTTTCTTAATCTCTTTCACTTACCTGGTTTCCCCATGATTTTAATTTTGGTTTGTATAAGTGAGTATTAGGAGTATTAGGAATAGTGTGCATTGAGGTATAGCCCTCCAGAGAGGGCATGTGCTTGCTCCTGCCAAGCATTCTGGGCATGACAAATCTAAGACTACTTTAAAATAACTTTTCCACTTGGGATTTTTATATTGCCCAGGCACATTTGCACCAGGATAGGACCATGGCTACAAATTCTCCATTTGCTGATGGATGGGCACTTTTTTTTTTTTTTTTTTTGGTTCACATTAGCCAAAGATATAGGCTTTCAAGGGTTCTGATTTTATATTGTACTCTCAGTTCCAACACTGTACCTCAGGTGGGTCCAAGGCCTTGTCTCCTTCCCCAAATGGCCATTTAATTTAAAACAAAACAAAATGCATAAGATAAAATAAAAACAATTTTCTGTTGTCAATAGTTCCCGAAGTAAGCCCAGCTTCAGTTTATGCTTATCACACTGGTAGCGATTTCCTTCTTCAACATTTGCCTGCTTTCCTTTTTCTTGCAAACTCAGCTAGAGCGTTTGATTTTTAAGTCTAGCAATTTTAGATGTTTGGTAGTAAAACCTTTACAGAATATGTAGACCACCTTATTGTCAGAAGCCCAACCCATCATTGTTTTAATTTCAGGGTCATGTTTATATGAGGAGTAGGGAGTCTATTCTCTTTAACTAGTTCACGATTCAATACAATCATTTTCCCATGAATTACCCTCTTTTGTGTTTCTTGTTTATTCTTTCATTTATTTATTTACCTGTTTGTTCATTTAACTCATTTATCTCCTTTTATTCTCATTCAATTTTTTTCTCTCCTAGTGGTCATTCATTCTAAAGTGTTTTTTTTTTTTTTTTTTTTTTTTTTTTTTTTTTTTTTTTCC